>NC_088854.1:43445380-43667880 GCF_963853765.1 Magallana gigas
TACTGTAATCTAGAGGCAGTTCCTCAAAATACTAGCTAGTATTTGTCAAAAATGCTACCAAAACAGCATATAGATGTGGTTAAGATGTTTAAGAATTGAATAATTTCATCAATAGTTCCTGCCACAACACCAGAATCCCTAAATCTCCAAGTCGCAAGTTTCACAATGTTAGTAAAATGATGTACTGTAGAATGATTAGATTTCGTGGTGGCTCAATTTTCGTAGAATTCGTGGGTTCCTCTCATCCACAAATTTACATCCTTAACATATTAATAAATTTGGGTTCTAAAGTCATATCTCCCGTTGTAGGTGTAATAGAATACACGAAATTACGTCCACACGAACCTGTAAAATTTAAGTCATCCACGAAAATTGGCCCCCACAAATTTCAATGATTCCACAGTATTTGCTCCCTCGTTGATCAGTGATCTTCATTACCTATGTATACATTAATGATGCTAAAGAGTACCAGTAGACATGAATTTACAGATTCCATTGATACCTCCCAAAATACTACATGAAGATGACACTTACCCATAATCTCTGGTTGCTAATCCAAAGCAGTTGCTGCATACCAAATACCATTAATGAAAACCAAGACATTTCAAAATACAAGTCGATTATCAGACACTTTTATTGTTATTATTTAAAAAAAAGAAGAGAAAATTCATTTAAAATATGAGATATTTGTCTTAAAGACAAACATACAATACCATAACAATTCTAAGAAAGCATTGAAACCAATGCTTGATAATGTACATACAACTTGGAAACAAGTTGATAATTTTCATAGACTTATTATCTCAAAGATATGTATGAAAAGCTGCACCTGTATAGATGAAAATGAAATCGAATCATAGAAAACAAATGTCAAATAATCAGTATCATTACAATTGTGCATTTCATTAAACAAATAATGGAACATAAACTCTCAAAAAAATAACAGTCTTTTAAAAAAAAAAGAGAGAAAACAAGGTTTGTTAAACTTTTTTATGCCCTAAGGTAAAAAAAAATTGCTTTCAATTCACATGTATTCTGCATATTCATTAAGATACAAGTCTCTCTTGAAAAAGTCATAAATTGACAAAATTACATTCTTGAGCACCAATAATCAAAACAAACTGCTTAAAACAAGCCTCCCCTCCCCTAACCCCTTTAACCTTATAATCAGAAAAGGGGGAAATGACGATTTTTGACCAGACTGAGCATAATACTCCTGAGCTAGAGCTCGCCCAGGAGGTCTAGTTCAGCTATCGCGTTTTCTTTGGTGTCAGTGTTCACTGCCATCACTGTGATCTGTGTCAGTCCAAAGCACAGAGAAATCCTCACACTACTGGTGATGTTCTTCACTGTCAGCTTACCAATTTGAATGCTTGATTCGTCAATATAAACTGGATTATCCAAAGCAGATCTATATATCTTGAATGACATCTGAGGTGCATCTTTTTTCACAGGGAAAATTTCTTCATCTAGGTCAAAAGTCTCCCCAATTCCAACTTCATCACCAACAGTTACCATTTTAACAAATACAGGAATATTGTCCTCCCCTTGAATCTTGCACTTCAAATCCTCAGGGTCATGACCTTTCAAAAATACTCGGTAAAGCCCCACCCCATAGGTAAAGGCACATCTCCTAGATGATATAACACCAGGACTGTGTCCATATAACACAGCTCCTTTCAAAACAGCCAACCCTGCTTCATTAGCTCTGAGGAGCTTCGTACGAGGAAAGGATTCCTTGATTGTCTGATAGACAAATTCAGACTCAGAGAATCCACCCACCATCATTATATCTTGGATCTGACCTCTCAGTTCATGCAAGACATTTTCTGTTTCTTGTTTGATGCAATTGACCACTGGATTGAACAGTAAGGTTTCTATCAATTTTGCAGACAACTTAAGCTTGCCATTATCACTCAAAAAGGCATCTTGAGAAAATTCTGAGTTAGCAACTATTGCTTTTAGCTCCATTTCGTGATGTTCTTTTATGAATGTTTGGTACATGTAAGGAATTTGAAATTTCGGAGGTGAGTTATACATGTAGTCACCTTTGCCAAATTTCCTTTTCATAACCTCAATTTCTTTTTGCAAATCGAGGAAATCAGATCGGTAACGTTCTTCACATTCTTTTATGACAGAATGCCCAAATAAGCTCCCCAGAAATTTGAAGAAGTTGTCATTGACCTTGTTTCCTCCCCAGTCCCCCCCACAGGCACGGTGAAGCTGTTTCAAGGAGCCATCGTCCACAACCTCCATTGCTGTCAGGTCAGCTGTTCCCCCTGAAAAAGAGATCAATAAATTCTTCGTTAGTTTATGGCTGGTTCATAAAGAACACCAAAAGGACTTGATTCTTAACAACACTTTTCAAATCTCAAAAAGTGGGGTTTTTTTCCACAAATATAACATTGTTTCTCTGTTCTGCTTTTAAATACTTCCAACTTATAATACATGTATTAAAATGTGTCTAGACAAAAAATGTCTGCTGAAAAGATAATGTCAGGAGCGTTGGAGAACCATAACATGAGGTTCTATTCACAATTATCTTCTGCTGTAGAATGTTTGATTTAAGAGCAAATAATAAATGGTGTAGAGTTCTGAATGTTTGATAATATTTGAATTTTCAATAAGTAATGTAGATTCAGAGAGACAACACAATATATGTTCATGTATCAATTTTTTGTAAGTAAATGTAAGTATTGATGCAAAAATATAAAATGGCTGAAAATCATGTATCACATTTTTGTCAGTATTAATACAGAAATATCAAATGGTTGAAAATAATTTAAGTCACCTCCAAGATCCATGACAAGGAATTTCTTTCCTGGTCTGTACTTTGACAACTCGTCTGCCTGTCGCTCTATCTGGATCTCTTTCACAAACACAGCAGCTACTTCTGGCTCTAAGGCAAGCATCAACTTATGTTGAGAGATTCCAGCCTGTGTATTTAAGACAAAGATACATGTACATGTCAGCTAAATCTGATGGTTCTTTGAAAAATCCTCGAAAGAGTATTATTGTACAATACAAATTGATGGATATCTTTCAAGAATTTCATGAGTTAACTCTACTAATAAAAGAAACTCAACTTGCTAATATACAAATATCTATATACATTTTGATACAAAATGCCCAAGAGCTTTAATAGTCATCTGTATTATTTGATAATCATTTGATAATCCCATGATAGCTAAATACAGCTGTGTAACGCTTAGATAAAATCAATAAAATGACAATTCTCCGACTTCCATTCACTCAGTTTATCTTGACATGTGCAACAAGTATTTATCTTCCAAGAGAACATTCAATTTATAATTACAATTGGACTGGCCCCGTCCTACCACCAAGTTCCACATCCCTATACAGTTTCAACGTACCAAATGTCAAGCATAGCAGGGTAGAACTGCTATTTGAGATGAAGTTGATAATGTTCAAGGTAACTAAAGGTATGATGATTGGTAACTACTGTTTACAACAGGCCACAAGAGTGACTCGGGTGATATGTAAGAAGGTTATTGAGAAATTTACCATTTCAGCACTTTCTTGCATCAACTGCTTTGCTTGTTCACCCCAAATTGCTGGGACAGTTAACACCCAGCGAATATCTTCATTAGAGCAGTGGTCCTTTGATTTATCAAGCTGATGCAAAAGCCTCTCCTTGAAGTACTTGATGGACAAGGAAAATACCGTCACTGCCAAGCACTCCCTGCCTTTATCATCCTGAATGATTGTTTTTCTGCTAAGATTCTACAAAACAGGAAAAAATATTGCTACATGTTCACATCATGACTTTAATGAACAAACAGTGGCGTAGCTAGACCAGAAACGAAGTGCATGCTTTAAATGGCAGGGGGTCTGGGGGCCGCTATGAGGCCGCCAGTGGGTCCAGGGCGAAGCCTGGTGGAGCCCCAGGGGGTGAAGGCCCTGGAAGCTCATAGATTCTGACGATTTTTAACACTATAAAAATCATCGCATCAATTGAAAGGAATGCTCACTATTTAAGCATATATTATTAGGCAGTTAAAATTGTTTTGGCTATAATAGTTTAGGCATAAAATAAATTCACAAAACTTATTAAAATCTAAAAGAAGAAAAATCTATTGCGTTTGTTTTTGACCCACTCAAAGCTTTTATTCTTAACTTTATTTTCACCTAGTTTATGGTAATGAAAATCTCAATAAAGCTGTGATATTCTATGGGGGAAATTTAAAATGATGGGTAAAACTAAGTTTTAATGCAAAATAAATCTTTGCTTTATTAGGTACATGCATTGTGTACTGTTTCTTTAATATGGTACTGTAAGACCACACTGCGTTGTAATATGAGAAATAAATGTAGGCACAAAGATTCCGGATAAAGTAGGACCGAGTGACGGAAATGGGTTGATGGAATATCTAAGTATGGACCTTAATACTTGAATTCTTTTTTTATTTTTTATTTATTTTCTTACCGAGTTTTTTCCTTTTTTTCTCTCCAAATGATATGCATGCTCAGGCATATAAGCATACATGGTAGCTACGCCACTGACAAAATAAACGTTATCATCAGCTAGTATTTATCGACCTGAGAAGTCCCTCCACCATGTTGGCCTGATTTAGACAGGCCGAATATCAAGTATAGAAATAGTTGAACCTATTAGTCCATACATTAATTTTGACAAGCCATTTTAATGTACATGTAGTTTTTTGGTGTTGCTTTTATCTAGATACCTTGCAAATCTTACCTTCATTGTATAGTACATATTACATTCAATTGAGAAAACAGCTTCTGCCATGCTGTGAATGGTTAATAAACTGTACGTGGAATCATTTAAATTTGTGGGGGCCAATTTTCATGTTTTGTAGTATTTTTCACTTATTCATGGGGATGTCATTTCATTGTTGCATCAGTTTTCAGTGTCAGTAAGAAAACTCTTTCAAAATTTGTTTCCACCCAGTATGTTAATTCATGAGGGCTACCCATGAATACCACAAAAATTGAGCCACCACGAATCTATTGATTCCACAGTATATGTCCACATGCTCTAATAGTCAGTTGCATTCAAGGTGAGCACATTATTACCTCATTTCTGTGAAGAGTCATCTTAAAATTGCTGAAGTAGAAATAATCTTGCTGTAACTTTTCTTCACAAAATTCTTTGTACTTCAACACCGCTTCCTGTCCAAAATCAACTAGGTGCTCAGACCTGTCCATAAGTAGAACTGATGGCTCTTTCTCTGAGAGCTTGTCTGAGCTTGAGCTTTTAAGGGTGACAAAATTGGCAGGATCTTTTTTCCAAGAAAAGGCATATCCAGAATATGTTGTCCCAAAGTCTATAGCTGCAACAAGCTTATACGTCTGCGATAGTACTGAAAATACAATGTATAAAAAAGATCATCAAGAGAGTGGAATGAAGCAAAATCAACCTAGCAGAGAGAGGATCACACAAAATCTACCATAGGTTTTCGACAGTGTCTCTTTATTAATGAAAACCTAACTAAAATTTTCTTTGAATGTTAGTAATAATCACATAATTAAGGAATATACAATTTATAAAGTTATGCTTTCTTTAATTACCGGTAAATACGTGGAACTAAATAAGGTCAACAAAAATCTTTTGAAAAAATTGAATATGCAGAAAAAAATGGAAAAAATATAAATGCCTTCTTCAATAATTTGCAATGTGCAAAGATAAAAAATTCCAGATTATAAGTCAGGTACCTGTTTGGTATGTGGGTAAAGCTGAAGAGCCAGCAAAGTCTGCACCCTTTTTTGATATTTCATCATACAAAGCAGATTTTCTGACTGGAGGTAAAGGTACATCGGCTTCCTTCTGTGGATCAAACCTCTCTTCATGACCAAAGGTCTTAACTACATTTTTCTTTTTTTTCAATGACGGAACATTTTTGGTGAAAGTTTTACCGGGATTCTTATCTTCCTCTGCATCAGAAATAATGGATTTAAGAGATGTTGAAGATGAAACAGAACTGATACTCTCATTTCCTTTTAGTGGAATGTCTGGGCTAGTAGGTGTCATGTCTAGTCTCTGTCGTCGTGGTGGTGATTCATCAAGATGCATCTTCTCAAAGTCAATATCCAGCTGCTTTGCTCCAGTTTCCCCCTGTTGGCCTCCTGTTTCCTCCGATACTTTGCCGACTTTTTGTTGGATTTTTCTGTCACTTTTTACTGTCACCAAAAGAAATCAGGCTGGAAATATGAAACAGTTTATGTTTGTTCTGCTGTGAGAATGGACTTAGCAACTACATATTTCATTATCATATATGTATATACAAAATGTTGAACTAAAGCTGTATGTCCTACACAGAATAACATCCCTGCAGACTTAATTGTCATATCAAACACCAAAAGTTAGAGCACTTTTGTGCCAGAACAAGACATTCTTCAACTTAAAAAACGATAATCTTTAATCAACTCATTTTTCTATAAACTTGTAATAAAGTTAATAGACATTGCTAATAAACTTGGTCCATAATCTTCTTTAACAAATTAATAAAATTGTATGGAATACTTATATTTAAACCTTGACCATTCAGTATCCATTTTAAGGTGATAAACCTATCTGAAACATTTTCAGGGGCAATTCACAAAATTAATAATACATATATATACAGAAATGTCCATGTTGACATTAATAATGGGGCTTAACAGTATGTGACAATATGACAGCATATACCGTATAACAGGTAAGTTCTGAGGTTGCTTATTTTCTGCGGTATTTAGCGGGCATGATAATCCTCAGAAATTAAAATTACAAACTATTCTTTAATCATTTACAAAATTATTCACTAATTGCGATAATTACCGTATCTACCGGTTTCAAGCAGTTTGTATTCTCTAACGTGGTCAGTATGCTACAAAAGAAGAGTCTGTACGCGGTTATTATCCCTAATTTACTCGTAATATCATTTCTGGGTTAAACAGTTCTTAAAATCCCCACTTACTATATGTTACCCTATATATGTTACCAGGGACGTCTTTTCTAGTATAAATACATGTAGGCCTATCTTAAACAATACACACTCAAAACGGGATAAATTTTTTGAAAAATTCAGGTAAATAATTACACCTATCGATCTGCACATGTATTTTATTGCACAATTGGAAACGCAGAATATAATTTGATACTTTTTAGGGCCTAAACCGCAAAAATTTCGAGCCGCAGAAAATACTCAGTATACGGTATGTGACTTACCAGTATGCAATAAGATGACGGTATACATGCGACTTATGTATACCAGTTTGTGACAAGATGACAGTATATATGTGCTTTACCAGTATGTGACAAGATGACAGTATACAAGTGACTTACCACTATGTGATAAGTTGACACTATATCAATGACTTACCATATATTGTGTGACAAGTTGACACTTTACATGTGATTTACCTGTACTTGACAAGTTTACACTATACCAATGACTTACCAGTTTGTGACAAGGTGATAACTGCCTCAAAGAGGACTCCCTCTGAGGATGAATGGATTCGGTCTTCAACAAACGTCAATTCTAGAATCATCAAATTTCTTTTGTTAACATACAATGCATTGTTGTTCTATTTCAAAGAGAAAACAAGTCTTCCAGTGACTCAATGACAACTCCAACAAGAAGACTTTTATTCCAAAAATTACCAAGCATATTACTCAATCACCAATCATACCAAGTAATCTTTAAACTTTGGAAGCATATGGACATTGACAATGAAGTTTCATTTAAGTCATAATTTTAAATCATAGTGTTGTGATCAGCAAATGTTTTGCAATGCATGATTGCTCCCTCCTTGTTATTTTATCTTTAAAATATGATATTACCCCTACCTATGCCTTGTATAGGTATATGATATTACCCCTAACTATGCCTTGTGTAGGTATATGATATTACCCCTACCTATGCCTTGTGAAGGTATATGATATTACTCCTACCTATGCCTTGTGTAGGTATATGCTCTCCCTGAACATTTTCATCTATTTTCAGAAGGTCCTCCAAATCATTGTTCCTCAACATTTTCTCAAATTCAATCACATTGTGATCGTCTTGGAGAATGAACTGAAGAAAGCTACTCATCCTCTTTTTACGGTTTCCATTTTTTGGCAAAATTTTCTCTCTAATTTCATCAACATCTCCAACGCATTTTGACAATGTTTCTTTGGCCAATTTCATCTGCATTTCCTCCAGGATATTTTTGTAATTAGACGTAATCATTTTCCTTATATTTTCTGCAATTGGAGATCAAAACATGTTACAAAACACCAAAGAAAACATTTTACTGTTTAAATAACATTTATTAATATGTAGTTGAACTGCTACATGTATCCCCAGTTTGTGTACAACTTAATGTAAAAATAACTTGATAAAGTAAAGTTGAAGAAGTAGGTCAGAGCCAGAAAATTAGGACAATTGTTGCTCTCATTATTACCTATCTTTGAATTCAATGAAAACAATATATCATGAACAGGTAACTTTTAAACCTAACTTAAACATAAAATGAAGAATAGAGTACTCTTATTATAATTATACTTGTTTTGCCTTGGACTGGAGTGTCTCGACGTCATTGGATGATATACGCTATACAAGATTTAACAACATCCCATACAAGCCAATCACCACAGAGTGATGCACTTTCAAGTATGATTAAACAAAGGAATGTTAGCCAATCAGAGCTACATATAAGCTTTTATACACAGGCCTCAATAATATGACAGAGTAGAATGTTATCCAATCAGAGTCTTAAAAGATTTTATAGACAGGTCTTGAAATAATTTGACAGTGTTATCTCTTAAACTTTGATGCTGAGTTGTCCATTTTTCCTCAAGTAAAGTTAGTCCTGCTAATTTGCTTTTTGATGTACATTTTGTAAATCTGTATACTTCAGGAATCATGAAAACAAAAATATTACAAACTTTGCATTGACTCTTGCACTTTGTTGTGACTTTGTTTAATCTTGCACATTTAAGTTCTTTTGGGAAAAAAACACCTGTCCAAGCTTTCGGTCAAGATTTCAGCATCAGTCTATGATTACAATGGCTAACATCTAAGATTGCCTTGTAGAGGATGTTTTTAAATATCATATCACAGAGGAGTACTTTTACAAGGAAGATTTTATTTAGATTGGAATAAGGTCAAGGTCATACAAAAGACCAGGGTTAAAAAAATAACTCCTATGTATTAGTCACCCAAGTTTCTGTCACCAATACCCATCATTTTGTGTAGGTTGATAAAGATACTAACGTGTACTAAAAATACTTCATGACCTACTCATCTACACGGCTCAGCATTAAAATCTCCTTAAAATAATAAATTTATACGTAGCAAATTGTTTCTAAAATGTATATGTATAAATAAACAAGTACATGCAAAAACAGACATTTAAGACACACTCGCCTGCTCTGTTGTGGATGTCAGGTGGATCAATCAACTCCACAATACTACTATAACCAAGATCCTTCAAGGCAGTCACAAACTCCTTCACAACCTCAGAATCACCATCCTCAACCAAGGACAAAAGATTTTCAACTCTATCATTACAGCTATCAGCATTAAGAACAGAGTCTATGGCACTTTTAGCAAAGGCTTTAGATTTGGATAGTACATGAGCGATAGCCCTGGGCTCTAACTCAGAGACCAGTACATTCCTGTGGGCTTTTAATCGCTTTTTGATCAGTTCTGCATCTTCCGCCTTTGAAATTACACCCACTAAAATTGACAAAAAAACATAGTTTTGATTTTGTGATTTCATATTTGAAAAAAAAAATGGTATACTTATCCAAAACAATTTAGAGTTAACTTACCAGGGTTTGCTTTATAAACCTGCACCTTGATTTCCAGTGGTTCTGTTCCATCCATCATACTGGCAATATTGACCTTTTTAAGCATTCCAACAATCATTTCCACTAATCTGTTGTTGTCTCTGACATTGAGCAAAGTTTGAACTGCTTGGTCAGTCACTGGTCTCAACTGAAGTACAATGGAACCAGAAGAAACACCTCTAATGTCAACTACCCCATGCAAAATGGCTTCCTCCAGGATCTCAGTTCCAGAGGAATGACTATCTTGTAACACTTGTTCCACCTGAGGTCCAGTTCGACCCCCTACTGACAACCGCATGTGTATATCTCCATTTCCTACATCATCTGAAAGGAACAAAAAATATCTTAACAATCAATAAACAACTGAATAAGCATATTCAGCAACTTGGGGAATATCAACAGTTCATTGGTTCTCATTTTAAATAACTTTAATCGCCAATAAGATCTCCAATCATTTGTAATTGGATACAATTCCTGCCAAAATCATGCAATTTCCATCATGTAGTTTATTAAGATGATAAAAGTGTTTCTAGTTTAGACAGAAATTAAGGAAAGTATTGTTTACCTGGTTCTCTTGCAACCCTGATTGATAATCTCAAGTTTTCTGATTGTTCATGTGGCACTAAACATAAAAATAATACATAGTTAAGCATACTACACAGTAATGCTACATGTACAACAACCACTGAAGTTTAAGGTACCTCACTACACCTAGATTTATTCTTTTTAAGACACCACATTTTTGTCAAATTGTTAAGCAGCACTGCTACACTGTACATCAACCACGTGAGTTTATGGAACATGTACCTCACTACAACTAGACTTGTAACGTCACAAGATGCATATTAAATGTTTTGTCAAATTGTTTGTACTGATCAATTTGGTTGAATATTGTCATAGCGTAGTGATTAAAGCATCAGGCTTGTGAACCGCAGATCACGAGTTCAAATCCACCTGGGGCTTTTGTTCACATTTACTGAATTAACTATTTTTTATCCAAAATTACACACTTTGCCACCTATTTTATTAACATACTTCTTATCCATCATGCTATCTATCATAATCCAGTAACTTTCTGCTGATTTAACAAACTATTTCAAGATTTAGCGAGCCACCTTAATAAACAAGGCCTGATTGAAAATTTAAGAAACAAAATGTTTTCTTTTTCTACAAAAATATTAAAACATACCTGCTCCTACAGCTCCTGGGGCAGACTTCTTGAGCTCATCTAAAATACTTTCATACCCTTCTTTTTGTAAAATGTACAGGAAAAAATGGAAGCAGTCATTTTCGTTCCCATTCACTGTTTCTAGAAGATATTTCATCTGTTTCTGCCGCCTGCTAGTCTCTGTAATTTTGTCATGAGCAGAAATCTCCATGGCTCCCTCTTCGAACAATAGGTCACATATATCTAAAGGCTCGAGCTCCTCATTTAAAAATTCTTCATGTTCTTGAAGACATGGTGTTCTTAGACTTCTATGTCTTTGATTCAAATTAGGCTTACCTAATAAAAGACAATGTATATAAGAAAATATGAACATACAAAGTCTAAAAAAAAAATCAAGTTTACAATGAAACTACTGGAAAACTAATGTTTGAAAAAACTCAATTTTAAGGGGTACTCATTTTGAATGGTTGATTAAAAATGTGTAGCAATTATTAATTAGCTAGTGTGGGCCAGTACATGTATTTCCAATGAGCATATGCAAAACTCACTGAGTTTGTGACAATGCTTCATGCAGCTATCAAAAGACAGCAAAAGATGTTTGAAATATTGTAATAAAGATTAAGAATATTCAAAGCTTCTATGTGATAAGGATGCAAAATATCATCAGAATTGTATAAACAAGTGCAGATTGTGAACATGATCATCAATCTTTGTTCCATTTTCCAGCAACAAAGAGTCATTGATCAAAGATACTGTATATGCGACATTTTTTTTCTTTCACAAAATCTTTACAATCTTATAAAATGGTATAAAACATTGACATCTTTTATTCTGCAATTTATTTTCTTATGATTTTAATGGATTATTATAGCAAACAAAACAAGACATAATTTCTGATAAGGTAAAAAGAAATATGAAAGTAGAGAACGGAATAAGTGAAAATTGGATAATCACAAAAATAACCAGATATATGGCTAAATACATACATAACGCAAATATTACCTCTCCGTTTAATTTCTGCACTTTTATATTTCATTTTCTGTATTAAGTCTTCCCTTTTCAAATCCACTTCCATTACCCTGAAAAATTCCTTGCAAGCAGATTTCCCTCTTATCAACAGTATTTTCAGTAGTTTGGATATCTTGCGGACTGCATTTTTACAGCTTTCTATGTCCGAGATGTTTGTCGGATCAAGCTCATGTTCCATAAGGAATCTTGCATCGCCAAAGCAAGGGATATTCTCTTGGAGGAGAATAAAGTTATGTTGTATGCAAGTTGAGTATTCAGCTACAAATACATGTAAACATGATTTGAGGTCAATGTGGATTTGTTTTTTTAAGGAATGTGTAATAAAAAAGTAAAAAAGTGAAACTGAGATCAAAAGTGAGCTGGTGTAAGTTTTCTGACCCCTGGGCCAGGTCTGCTTTGATGTACATTGTTTAAGAACTACAAAATACCAGCTAGTACTTACATGGTTTGTTCTTTAATTTTCTATCTTTTTGCAAGGTGTCCAGAACAGACCTATACCCCAAGGATTGCAGTGTACACACTAATTGTGCATACAATTCTTTTTTCATCAAAATGTTAAGAAGAAAACTCAGTCGCTTATATCTTTGGTTAGATTCTGTGACATTATCATGGTCAAAGAGGGTCAAGTGGCCTGCTTGAAACATCTCGTCCGCAATTTCTCGTGGCTCAAGCTCCATGTAAAGACAAGCGAAATGTCTCTGCAGCAATTCATGTGTGAGTGTTAAATTAACTCTTCTCTGCACAGCACCTGGAAAATCAAGCAATCAATCTAACTTTAAGTACATTGGTATAGAGCATTACCGATTTTTGTAAATTTATACATGTATCAATCATGATGGTTTCACATTATAGGAAAATCTTCTTAAAATGTGATCTATAATTAGTTTTTGGAGTTCTATGGTGTAGTTCTAATTAATTATCTATCCAATTATGAATTCTTACCGTCTTCCCTAATTCTGTTTGTAACACAACTTGATATATTTCATTCTATTTACACTGTATTGATGATTATTGTTTAGACCCAGAGCAATTTAATAACATCAATTAAATATTAAAGTAAATAACTAATTGTTTATTTGAGTGTCACTTGTAAGCAAAATTTGATGCAAACAAGAGGCCTATGGGCCACATTGCTCACCTGAGGAACAATAGGTATGATAAAATCAGCTTAATGGGTCATAGTACAAACTATTTGGACAATGTACAATAATACTTGTAGATCCTGTATAAATAAAATCCATTTTCCCCCTGGATATTCTTATGTTTATAATCATTAGTCCCTTTTCTAATAGAATGATTTTATAGTCATATCACATGTTGAGTATTGCAGTTCTCAAAAAGATCCTTAACAATTGTTTTTGTTATACTTTCATGTTAAATACTGAAATCTGATTGGTTAAGACGCAGTTAATAATATTTACTATTACCCTCAGCGTTAGCAACGCACTTGGCAACGGGTAACATTAAAAAATGTTACATGCGCGAAAATTATGCGCGTACGGTTCGCTGTAGAATTCACGTTATTCCTATATAAAAGCAGTAAAATTTTCTTAAAAAATTTAAAAAAGACATTCAGTATAACAAAATAAATAGTGCCTGTTTGGGAGGATAACAGTTGAAATTGACACCCCTCGAAAACCATTGTCAACCTGAGATCCGCTTCGCGTCGGTTGACAATGGTTTTCTCGGGGTGTCAATTTCAACTGTTACCCTCCCAAACAGGCACTATTTATATAATATATGGGATATAAATCTACAACAAACTCTGAACTTTCTTGTGAGGCCGAAGAATTGTCCTGGGGTCAAAGTCTTAATTATAAAGAACCAATCTGGCTGATAAGTTTCTGAGAAGAAGATTTTTAAAGATTTACTCTACATATTCCTATGTAAAACTTTTAACCCCCCCCCCCCCCCATTGTGGCCCAACCCTAATCCCGGGGTGTCATTATTTTCACAACTTTGAATCTTCACTACCTGAGAATGCTTCAACACAAGTTTCAGATTTCCTGGCTGATAAGTTTCTGAGAAAAAGATTTTTAAAGATTTACTCTATATATATTCCTATGTAAAACTTTGACCCTCCATTGTGCACCACCCTACCCCCAGGAGTCATGATTTTCACAACTTTGAATCTACACTACCTGAGGTTACAAGTTTCAGCTATCCTGGCTGATTAGTTTCTGAGAAGAAGATTTTTTAAGTTTTACTCAATATATTCCAATGTAAAACTTTAACCCCCCCCCCCCATTGTGGCCCCACCCTACCCCCGGGGTCATGATTTTCACAACTTTAAATTTACACTACCTGAGGATGCTTCAACACAAGTTTCAGCTTTCCTGGCTGATAAGTTTCTGAGAAATAGATTTTTAAAGATTAACTCTATATAGTCTAATGTTAAACTTCGACCCCCCCCCCATTGTGGCCTCACCCTACCCCCGGGGGTGTCATTATTTTCACAACTTTGAATCTAAACTACCTTAGGATGCTTCCACACAAGTTTCAGCTATCCTGGCTGATTAGTTTCTGAGAAGAAGATTTTTAAAGATTTACCCTACATGTTCCTATGTAAGAATTCAACCCCCATTGTGGCCCCACCCTACCCCAGGGGGTCATGATTTTCACAACTTTGAATCTACACTACCTTAGTATGCTTCCACACAAGTTTCAGCTTTCCTGACTTAATGGTTCTTGAGGAGAAGATTTTTGAAAATTTCTCAAAATTTTTCATTAATTTCTAATTATCTCCCCTTGAAAAAGGGTGTGCCCCTTAATTTTCACAACTTGTAATCCCTTTTGCCTAAGGATGATTTGTGCCAAGTTTGGTTGAAATTGGCCCAGTAGTTCTTGAGAAGATGTTGAAAATGTGAAAAGTTTACAGACAGACAGACGGATGGATAGACGACAGACAAAATATGATTAGAAAAGCTCACTTGAACTTTCAGCTCAATTGAGCTATAAAACCAGGGATGTCAACAAGTACTCTAGTATCGCTCGGTCACGCCGATCATCGACAAAAATTTTCTTAGTTAATTACTTGTTATAAAGTGAAGAAAGAAATTCAAAACTTTTTTTTTTTTATAACGCGGCAGTTTTGGGGCTTTGAATATAAAAAAGAGTTTTCTTTTCTCTGTATATTTAATCACGTTACACGGGTATCCTTTGTATATTTTCAAGCGGCTTCAAATTGATCTCTGTTGAATTTGTAGGTCAAATTATTGTTTTGGATAGAAGTACTTATGCAAACATGTACTTAAAGATATCAAACTGACTGGTTCTATTTATTTAATTAGATATTTGTATTAATAAAAAATTTAATCACATCAACTCAAGGTGTTTGTTTTTATATAACCACTAACTTTAATTGTTGATTTGGCACGGCATGGGACAATGAATTAACATGCAACAGGTCACATTTGAGTTGCCTAAGATGATAGGAGCTGCGTAAGCATCACAAGAAAAGCGAAAAGCTAAGACATTAGCTAACGGATATCTTAATAAAATGCTTTTTAATTTGTTTGAAATTAAATACAGCTATAGTGCGTATTATCACAAGTTTTTAAATGGGTTTTTAAAAATGTTTTTATGGTCAAGATACGGTGTAATAAACAGTAGAATAAGGACACACAGTTTTATGTAATATAAATGAACGAGTACCAGACTATCGCTCGACTAAAGGCTCCGATTAATCGACTAAGCAAACCGAGTAAAATTGACATCCCTAAAAAAAACCTCTTGGGACAGACTATAAGATGACTAATCAAAACACTACAGTATAAATTTCTAAGCATTTTTGAAAAGACAGACTCATCATCACCATTTGCTGCCTTCAGTGTCCCTCCTTTAGCTTTTTCCTGAACCTCCATAATTTTCTCTGAGACATGCTTATGACAGGCCATTTGATGTATGAATGCAACAAATTTTTTACATCTTTCCTTCCTGATAATCAGTTTAAGGAGTCTTTCACTCCAGTAATGCCTGGCACAATTTGAAATGACATATTCTTCCTTTTCTCTCTCACTTAATAACTTTTTTTGCATCAATCCATCTTGGAGAGACTCAAAAATAAGATTGTCTTTTATGAACACAAATAATCTTCTCACAACATATTCATCAGAGCACCCTGAAAAGCAAAGTTTTACACTTTATAGAATGTATTGAAATGTAATGAAAAAAGACTCAGAACTCTATACTGAATAATGGTATTGCAATTACAAGAGGCCCAGGGGCCACATTGCTCACCTGAGCAACAATTGCCTTAACTCCGATCAAATTAACAATACAGTTTCAAAATATCTTGACCACTAGGTACAGTAGATCTTGCTAAAAAAAAAATGAAAATCTGCCAATTTTTATCCACATTGTTTTTTGGTAAATACCAAGCCCCTTTTCTTGTTGTACCTGTAAGAAGATTTTTCTCTATTCCTATAAACCCACCCCCCCCCCCCCAATTTAGTGGCCCCACTTTTCTCTAGGGAATTATGGTTTCATCAAACTTAAATCTGCATAACCTGTGATTTCACACTAAGTACTGAGTTTTGGACCGAGAACTTTCCCAGAATATTTTTAAAGATTTTCTCTATATAATATTCCTATGAAAAAATTGAAACCGTCATTGCGACCCCACCCTACCTCTAGGGACTGTTTTTTGCAAACTTGAATTTACACTATCTGAGGATGCTTCCACTCAAATTTGAGCTTTTCTGGCCTCATAGTTTTTGAGAAGAAGATTTTTAAAGATTTTCTCTATATATTCCTATGTAAAACTAAATCCCCCTATTGTGGCCCTACCCTACCCCTGGGGACCATGATTTAAACAAACTTTTGATTCTACACCATCTGAGGATGCTCCTGATCCCCTTATTGTGGCCCCACCCTACCCCCGAGGACCATGATTTGAACAAACTTGAATCTACACTACCTGAGGAGGCCTCCACACAAGTTTAAGCTTTTCTGGCCGAATAGTTTTTTAGAAGAAGATTTTTGGAAAATACCAACAAATTTTCAATAATTCTCAATTATCTCCCCTTTAAAGAGGGCGTGGCCCTTCATTTGAACAAACTTGAATCGCCTTTACCTAGTGATGCTTTGTGCCAAAGGACTATATATGATAAGGGCCTAAAATGGCCCCCTAAAATGAACATCATCAATTTACTATCATTCTTTGTTTTCTTAGTACAGATATGTATGTGATGTGTTTACATAATATTCATTTTGGTTCAAGTGCCCACAATTTAGAAATATGACATTGTAAAGACAACCTTTTCCCGCCATTTTTGCATTTTTAGCGTAAAACAGCCTGTTTTCAAGCAGTTTTTCCTTCCGAAAACATAGAGCGCATTCTTGAACAAATAAAATATTTTAATCAGAGATGTATCTAGCCAAGACTAATAAGTGACAAAAAAATTTTCCTTGTTCAAGCATGCGCTCTATATTTCCCATTCGTAAATAGATAAGAAAAATGTCAATTTTTGGCTGAGTTTGATTGAATTAGAGAAATGACGTCACTTCTGACGTCATATACTGCCAGTGAGTGCAAATAAATCAAATAAATAGATGAAAAATATATTTTATATCAACTCTTCTAAAAAATTAGTTAACATTTTATTGTACCCGAAACACTTAAAAAATGGCGAATTATGGGGGCAAAATTTAACTCTTATCATATATAGTTCTTTGGTTGAAATCTGCCCAGTGGTTCTGGAGAAGAAGAAGAAGAAAATGTGAAAATTTTACAACGGCAACACCGCCAACGACAGCGACAGACAACGGACAAATTTTGATCAGAAAAGCTCACTTGAGCTTTCAGCTCAGGTGAGCTGAAAAAGCAAAATACTTTTAAATTGCTTCTGATTCAATTATTTTGACGGTTATAACTTATAAGCATTATTTTATAAACATTGTTTCGGCTCAATTTTTGTGTCAAAGATAAATCAAATAACGTATATCTACATGAAAGTCAACAGGACAAAGATCTTCTTAACTGTTTTACTTTTAGTTTTTTGTTTTTATTTTCAAACTATATTATAAGGAATATAACCTGGGGACATACCAAGAGATCCAATACCTGAATCTACAACAAGAAAAAATTACTGCAATATAAATTACATGTACTAAATAAGGCATGTGAAATAAAGAAGCTTGTTCATCATTAATTGATTATTTAATTAATTTGTTTAAGAAACTAGTATGCATCTGATCGAGTTACCAAGAGACATCGATGGCTTAATTAATTTGGAGAGACTTCTATAGCTGTTACCGGTAATTCTCATGAACAACTTATGGTTCTGTTGTGACATTAACTCCAATGATCCAATGTCTCATTTCTGTAAATAGAAAAAATAATATGACTTTATTGTGGTCTACTCACCTTAACTTCTGAGATATGATTTATTAGGTCATGTAAAAGACTGAGGGCAGATATGTGAAAATGTAATATTTGTTTTTTACATATATATCTATATTTTCTATTATAATGATCTTCAAAGAGACTAAAGACATGGATAGATGTAAATATACATATATTGCTATTCATCCACCAGTTCAGGGAGTAATTTTGCTTTAGTGGGTATTTGAGATCAGATCACTGACATTTGCTTAAAAACCAGAGGCCCAAGGTCCACATCGCTCACCTGAGCAACAAAAGCTATAACTGATCAGGAAAGATTTAGACCATCTATACAGTATCAAATACAAAATATCTAGACAACTTAGTAGAGTATATCTTTTATATTGAGATTTTTAAATTTTTCTCCACACATTCTGAAGATAAACATTAAGCTCCTTTTGTTAAATGTTTCAGTTTTAAATTAGAGAATAAGATTTTTTAAAGGTTTTTCTCTATTAACTCAAAATTAAAAATTACATCAACCTACCCTATTGTGGCCCTATGTATATTCTACCCACACAGATCATGATATAAAGAAACTTGAATCTGCATTACCTTAAAGTTGCTTGGTCCGTTTTTATATCAAATTTTGTGTTCGCTTTTGAACGATGGTTATACTAAGTATGTGTATAATAATAAACATTGCTGCTGCAATAGTTTTCTTGTTTAAAGCCATATTTCAAAGAAAAAGTTATGTAAAAAAAAGGTATCGCGTTATTTTTACCTCCTATCAAATTTTGCCCCCGACGTCAGGGTGGAGATGATTGTATTACAACTTTGACATCGCTTTTAATTATAGAGTCTAAATATGAGTACTGGCATTGTACCAGTTATCGGCTAAATTTTATTTTTGTATTTCCTTATTTCTAGATACTTTTGGATAAAACTTGACATACTTTAATTAGTGATTTCCTTGTTTATCTATCTGTTATATATTTTGTCATTATTAAGACCTCAAAACATCTTGTTTTTGTGCTTTTTAGCATGACCTGAATTTGCCATGTTTTACGATTTACTGTACCAGTTATCCGCTTTGCGATAATAACATAGTAAAATCCCTGTACATTTTGATTTGATACTCTGCATAATGTAATTTGAATTATGCCCCTTTTTGGATCAGACTAAAGGTAGTAGGTGTTATGATACATAGGGGTTATAACTCATAAAATTATTCATTTGCTATCATACATAATATTGTGCAACCAGGCGTTCAACTGCGCTATGAATCTCTTAGAATTTAATGAATTCCTTTTGTTTCTACACGTTTAATGTATTGATATTATGTCAAATCAAAGAAGGTACATATCACAAAGAGGTCATATTCTATTTTTCACTTACTGTGGAATCATTTAAATTCGTTGGGGCCAATTTTCGTGGACTGTGACTATTTTGTTCATTCGCGGGGAAGTAATTTCGTGGATGCGTCGTTAACTGTTTCAGTAACAAAGATTACTCTTTATAAATTTGTTTTTGTTGAGGATTTAAATTCGTGGGGGAGGGCTACCCACGAATACCACGAAAATTGAGCCACAACGAATTTTATAATTCCACAGTATAACGTCACTTCCCCAACTGCTGAAAGTGAAAGATGTAAATCAGCAGTAAACAATGATCGCTTGAGCGCATGGTAAAATTATATTCAAGGAAGTTTTCAAGCAAACTTACTTTTTTTTATTCGAAATAGACGACTGAATTAAAAAATCTCAGATAGTCACATGCTATAAACCCGAACTCTCAGTTTAGTTGATAACTGGTCTTACCCAATAACTGGTACAGTACCAGTGAGTTATTTTCTAGCATATCAAACAAGAGGCCCATTGGCCACATTGCTCACCTGAGCAACATAAAACATAATTAGATCAGCAACATGAAGTCATATCTAAAATATTGGGACAATGAATGAGTATCAACGGATCCTGTATTTAAAGATTTTCAAAATTTTCTACAGATGTTCTTATGTTGGGCCCACAAGGGCCAAGCCCATTTTAACATTAATTTCAATGTAACCATAAATAAAGAAAGAGGTCGACTTCTGACCCAGATAAAAACTATCAGCTCGCTTCAAAAGCCTAATAAATCAATCAATTTTAAAAACACTCGCAATATGCATGTATTTTTCAGAAAAGTGATGTTTGAGATACACTCATGCCGAATTTCAAGTTGATGGGTCTTAAAATAGTGGAGATATACGTCATTACCGTATTTTTCGGGGCATATGCCGATGTGGGGCATAGGCCGAATTGCTCATTTTCAGACAAAATTCAGGAAAAATCCATAGACTAGCCGAATTGGGGGATAGGCCGATTTTCAATCGATGATTTCTATGGTGAAAGTATGACCGCTGCATGATGAAGGAATTTAAGTTGACGTATTAAGTATATACTTTCAGAATATCGATGTAGAAAGTCAAAAGAGTAATTAAAGTTATTAAATTTGCTTAACATATATATTTTAAACATTTAAAAAAAATATAATTGTGTTTTGTGGCTGTTTGGTCTCTTCCGTATTCGTCGGTATATATCGTTAGGTATCGTAATGTTACATAATGTAAATTTAATTGCAACACCAAACTCCGTGGTACTGTCTGATAGAACTAAGTATGATATTTTACCAAACCTTTTATTTTTTTATTAAAACCTTACTGCTCAATTTCATTTAATCAAGTAATACTTTGAAAGCTACTTGTAGATCGGGGTATGGCGTCCATTAGCTCAACACGTGGTTTCATATTCAAATAGAGTTATCCCCCGTAATCGCATGAATGAGAAAACGAAATACCACACATAAAATATATAATTTGTGTTCTTTTCCATTAATAAATTAAAAAGTGACTTGCCGTTATGCAAAGAAGTTGTAATGTTAAAAACACAATTAATGCGGTGAGGTGTAAGGGTGTACACTACGTGCCCCCAGGCTGTGTTTTAGTCACGGGTTTCACACCTTTGTATATACACACGACACCAGAATACCGTTATTTCATCCAACAGAAAATTAACTGTAAAAACACAAAGCATTGATTTATTCTGCACCCAAGACCAGTGATTCCCACGAACGCAGACATGAAGAAATTCACAAAAGTTCCGTCATATTTCATTCTACCCGGTTTCGTTTTTTTTTTACTACGCATTAATAGTTTCCAGGGTTCATACGTGAACGTGGGGGAAAATTCTTTTGATTGGGGTTGTAAAGAAATACCTCGTACAGTACTGTACATTTTATTACTCGCAATGTCATTACAAAAATTATCAACGGGACAACTATCAGAGACGTATATACTAACGGGCTCTGTTATATCTATGTATCTGCAACTATCGAACAATAGTTCAAACGGACGGAAAAAAAAACAACCCTGATGATAAACTGCTAAAAACAGTGGATTTTAAATTTGACCGTTTAATTTTTTCAACTTTGAGCCTATGATTAGCCGATCCCGGGGGATAAGCCGATGCTCGCGCATTGGAGTAAAAAAATACCGGCCTATGCCCCGAAAAATACGGTATTCTCTCAAAGTCGCCAGTTTATTTTTACTCGGACATTTACCGTTCCAGGGCTCATGATGGGATTTTGCCTATGATGACAGCAGTGTTGCAACAAGTCGAGAAACATTCGCACTAATCTTTTAAAATCTCACATCAAACGTATGCTACTTACATCCTTAAATTCCGATAAAATTCCTTAAATACTCTCCAAACTGAACTTTTATTCTGCAGCCACATCAACTTCTGACCAGACCAGCCATTGTGATAGTTAATGTTAAACTAAGTTTCATTGGTTAATATTCCTGATGGTCCAATCAGAATCATTCTTTCTCAAAGACATCAAAATGGCTGGCCCTGTCAGAAGTCAATATGATTTAGAGTAATTGATATAATGCAACATTTTTCTCTTAAGGAAGGAGTCTTTTTATTATTAAACATACCTCTTATAATAAGAAATGCATGACATTTTGACACAGTCAAACGGATCATATTACTTAATGATTCTATCAGTTTAATTAAATTTGACCTTTTTGTTTTTGGATAAAGGTCAGGTCAAGGTCACTACCTTTTTCCTCAACGTAAAGAGTGATAAAAATAAGTGTAGCTCTTTAAAGTTCTGTAGACATTTGTTTAAGATTTGAAGATTCAAATCTTCAATGAAATCATAGACCATGAGAGTGTCTATCAGCTTATACTACTAAATTGGAATAAATATTTATACTAAAATTGATATTGCTTAGCCCGCATTTCCTCTAATTTTCTTAAATTTTGAAGAAATTTTGATTATTTTTTTATGCTTCCAATAATAAAATATTTCTAATTTCTATGTATTATGAAGACTTTATATAAAGATATAAATTGACAGAAAAGCTAATATATTGACCGTTTCATAAGAGAGAAAAACTGATTTTAGTGATTTTTTCACAAAAATTAATGTATAGAATGGGCGCTTTAAAAAGCTTATAAAAATGTTATTTGATAGGCAAATCATATTTTAAAAACATATTCTGAAACCCAAGTATCATATTATTAGTTCACATTAGTAAAAAAAAATCCAACATTATTGTTATTGTTTTTTAAATGCTATAACAGACTCATTATATATATATAATCTGCAGCAATTCTGAATTGCGCAACATGTGATATTTTCCTACGCCAAAAATATAGTCCTTGTTCCACTCTAAACATTGATTACATTTTTCTATGCCAAGTTGTATGATAGTAAAAAAGAAAGAAAAATATACTATTTTAATTTCCTTTCATCTTGATTTAATGAACAATTAATCAAATTTACGTTTGACAAGTCGAAAACCAGAAAAGACTCCTTCCTTAAATGCGACTATGGCGCATGGCGCAGGTCCTTCCCAATCACTCTTTGTGTACTCATATTAACATTAACAATTTAAAAGCATAGAGCAAATCAGGATGAGAATCTAAATATTAATTTTATATAGCCTTTTCTGGCCAATTTGTTTTTGAGAAGAAAGTTTTAAAACTTTTTCTCTATATATTCCTATGTAAATTTTCGACCCCACTATGGCCCATCCATACCCCAAGGGATCATGATTTGAACAAACTTGAATCTACACTACCTGAAAATGCTTCCACACAAGTTTGAGCTTTTCTGGCTGATTGGTCTTCTTTGAAAGAGAGCGTGGACCTTCATTTTAATTAACTTTAATCCCTTTCACCTTAGAATGCTTTGTGCCAATTTTGGTTGAAATTGGCCCGGTGGTTCTGGAGAAAAGGTCAAAAATGTAAAAAGTTTATAGAAGGACGGACACTCTGACAGACAGACATTGAGACATATGGACAAATAGTGACCAGAAATGCTCACTTGAGCTTTCAGCTCAGGTGAGCTAAAAAAAAAACCAAACCTGTGTTCACTTTGTTCACTATTATTTCTGAAGTTTGTTTTGTTTAATTCCTAAACATTTTCATAATGCATTTTGGTTTAATGTGTTGGGGGGGGGGGGGTTGTAGGCCCATAAAGAATTTACTTTTATTTACTTCTTTGAAAGGGGACATAGTCTGCTGGCCAGTGTAAATAGGCAAAAGTTTATAGCTTTCTGGGATAAGTGGTTTGTATGGAAAATTATTTGATACTGTACATAGCCAAAAAATCAATCGGATCATTAAATCTTATATCTAGGCCTACAGCTTTTTCAGCCAAACGGTTTTTGAGAAAAAGGTTTTTGAAGATCAAAGCTATATTGTATGACAAGTTTTAAATTTCTTTGATATAGGCCTAGGCGCATACATTTAACGGCTTGTTGGTGGAGATTGAGAGGCCTGCGATCCCCTGACCCCAGTAACCCTCTCGTCTCTGTATCATTTATAGAGCTATAAATTCAGTCAACTTATGAAATGATATAATCATGCATGCATACGTAAGAATATACACGTACTTACAAATTTCGCAGCGCCAACATCAGTTTATTCTACAGTATCTTTCAACATCATCACGGTAATCATGGTAATAGAAAGCAAAATGGCCGATGGCAAGAGGGCAAGAGGAATGCAAACCGAAAGTAGGTTATCAAACAAACAAACAAATTTTATCAACAGGACTGATTAATTAACTATTTTTGAAATTTCAAGTAGGCTATGGTATATTGTTATAAAGGTACCATTAATTTTCTAAAACACATTTAAATGCGGCCCATTTTGACTGGATAAAGAAGGCTTATATAGTGGATTTTCCAACCACCGATCACACGACGATATTTTTTTTGTGTTTCTACGACAGCCCATTGAGCTCATTTTAAAAATATCGCGTTACAAATGTAGAGGCTTATAACCATGATAACAGCTGTAAAATTTAAACAATCAGCGCATTTTAGATACACGTGAACGTGACACCAGCAATATATTCTTGCCATAAACAAAATCCTATAAAGTGCATAAGTAATCCTATAAAAAAAATGTATGAATTAGTTTATAAATATGTCTTACTATAGCACCCCT
Source organism: Magallana gigas (assembly GCF_963853765.1). Taxonomy (NCBI): domain Eukaryota; kingdom Metazoa; phylum Mollusca; class Bivalvia; order Ostreida; family Ostreidae; genus Magallana; species Magallana gigas. The sequence goes on from NC_088854.1 coordinate 43,470,208, forward strand.
GTGAATGGCATTGTCACTTACATTTAGTGGTTTTAAAATCGTGCCTGGTGTTTATACATGTAGTCTATTTCTTGGAATCTGGGTACTTAATTGTATTCAAACATAAAAACTAAACGTTTATTGGTTTTAAATGTAACAGATTTATCCGTTGATGTAAAGAAGAAATCAACACTCCTGTTAGGGTTCGAATAACGGGCTTTTATTATCATCACCAGTTATATAAATAGATAGATTTGACCCTGTAAAAACAATATAACAAGTATGAATATACGGCATAAAACACATGAACTTCAAGTAATTACGTATTGATGTACAATCAATGTATTGAAGTAATTTAACTTTATAAAGGGAGATAACTCATATAAGTAAACTACAATTTACATAGTATCTCCTTTATATCAATTTACATGCATTTACATTTCAGTTATAAAACCATTGCTATAATTATGTAATGCATATAATACATTAATCTGATATTCCAAGCATATGAACATACACATACCATTCTATGGGAATAGGCCCCATGTACAAGTTGAACCAAGTTCAATGCGACTCAATGGTTGCAAGGTATATGTGCATTCTGTAATTAATTACACATCTATTACACTATCATAAAAGTAGTTTTAATTAAAACACATCTAGGGAGACTTCAGTTATAACTATTTTAACTTTAACTTATTATTTCAAAAGTTTCTCTCTCACTATTCATTCAATCAGAGAAAAGTGCAAAAGAATTATAAATATGATTAAATACTGATTTGACATTTAGTAGGAATATTATAAATGATATTAATATTAGTAATATTAGATTAACTTACCAAGAAGAGATGTAATTTGTCAAAAACGTCTGTACACCTTTATTACAGTCCGCTCTCTTCAAACTCTTGACAAAGATTAAACTAAAACCCAAAGAACTTTTGGAGGGAAATCGACCAACCAATAGACAAACAAGAAACAAACTAAAACACCAATGAGATTAAAAGACACAACTTAACTTTGACCAAAATATAATTACTGCCCTAAAGGCAACTCTGGACCTTTCTACAAATTAAGTTGTCATGAATGAATGCACACTAATGTATTTTAAGATCAATAAAATAATTATAGAATCCAATATATATGCATTCAAAAAATCATGAAAATATCAAAATGAAATGATGCATATATAATATACATGTACTTGTAATTAAATCATAAAATATGAGACTGCTACATAAACTTTATCTTCATTAATTGGTGGATGAAATAAGTATTAAAAATAAATGTGACAATAGAAAGTATAGGTTTTTTTGTCGCTTTTGTAACAGTTAACATGCTTAGTAGCAATCCCCCTAAGAATTTCGATCCGCGCCTGACCTATAAAAGCATCAATAGTGAAACAGACTATGCTATTTTATGCCGAATGTTCCTTAAAAATGGCTGGACCCATATCATGCACGTAGCATCGTTTTTGAAATGGGGGGGGGGGGGGGGGGGGTGCCAGACTCGGGGGGGGGGGGGGGGGGGGCAACCCAATGTTTGTATTTTCAACCACGTGTAGAGTTGTTACATTAAGTCTCGGAGAAGTCTCAAGCACCTCTGGATTTATTACATATTATTATACTTGGCAACGATAGATAAAATATTCCGAACACATTCGCTGGGGTGACTAGGGCCAAAAAGGATAATTTGATTGAAAAAGGAGTAAAGTCCCGGGGGTCTGGATACTTAGGGATGGGGGGGGGGGGGTGGAAGGCCTTAGGGGGGTGAATATGGTTCTGTCCTCAAGCACCTATGCTTTCATATGCATACTTACAAATAATTTAATCAAAATGCTTTAAAAAAAGCAAGCTGCAAGAACTAAGCGCAATATTTCTAATTATTCACATATATGGAGAATTTACTGTTCCTTCTAAGTTATGTTCTGCTTATTGAAGTACTTTTAATTACTGACCATGAATATTCGATTTTACTGTTTTTATTTTATCGTCAATCTGGACGCTGGTTAGTAAGAGTTCTACCGTATACCTTCACATGAAACGGACAACTCAGTAGGCCTATGAGAAACTATTTTATGGTAGTGTATATAATAAAAAAATAGTCTTAGATAGTATAACGTGACGGTTTATTTATTTCTTATTCTAATTTATTCATTAATTTATTCTAAAATGAAATTGAAACCAGTTATTAAAATACATTTACATTTCCAGTGATCACTACGAATAGATTTGATCACGTGACCAACCAAGTTAGTTAAACAATAAAATGCTTTCTTTGGCGATTCATGCGGGTCATGAAGGTGGCGACATTGCAGGAAAAAAAATACATAACCTGCGTTTTATTGTTTATATTTACATCTTTCTTTAAACTAATTAATAAATTGATTGTAAAAAGTAAGTAAAATTCACTAATTTACTGTTAACATACATCGATCAGTACGATAGCTAAAAAAACGGCCAAATCGTCTCCTGTGGGAATATGAGTCTAATATTATGATTATATCGTGCTGTCCGTGACTTTTCTATGATCGCTGTAGGTTTCGACCAAACGATAAACGGGGCGTGTAGATTTCAGTCTGGCTGTTTCTTTAAAAAGGGGAAGCCTATGATTTACTACATAATATAGAACCATTTTAACAAGAGCTTGGACTTTGGGTACGGTTGTGTCAAACAGCAATGTGACGTAGCCTCGTCCTGTCTATTTCATTGCTAGCCATTCAGCCATGGGTCTTTGAAATCAACAAAAGTCTGGTTTTTGAGTTAAGACTACGCAATCGGTGTATATTTCGCTTGAAACCAGTGTCATTTCGAACTCTCTTTGACGCAAGAAATAGATAGTTGCATCCTATTGAAAGTCCAAGGCCTTGTTAAAATGGTTCCAAGTTCCCGTAAGAAATAGAGAAAACCATACTCGGTAGATGTAAATATAATAAATATAAAATGTCAGTTTAATTTGTTATTCATGAAAACGGATTTTAAAAAACCACAAAGTACATACATTTGTATTTTTGTGTGGAAAAGAGACCGACACTAGCATAATTTGCCTTTTTTTCTACATTAATGAACTCCAATTCGGTCGTAACCAAATACACTGACTCCCGTATTTTTCGATAACGACTTATAGGTAGCGGGTTAAGTACGATATTTAAAAAAATCCAATATTTATTTATAAGCCTTATTGGCTTCCATAACTTACTGTCCTGTTGATTACTATTAAGAAAGTATGTTGGATCGTAGATATTATGAAGGGTATTTCGGGTAAGAGATTTTGATATTTTTTTCAGAATTCAACAGATACCCGGTATTTGTGTGATTGAAATCAAAAGAAAACCTTTTTAATCGCATTATTTCGACTCAAAACAACATTCGTTTGAGCTTAACTGTCTTGTTTATTAATCAACTTTCGGTTTAGCCATAGGTACCTTTTTATCACATGAAACTTTTTAATTGTATTTTTATGTAGAAGAGAACTGTATGCACTGTGTGGTGAAAGCCCAGCATAAGCATCAAAACAGAGGGGGAGGGGCTAAGCCCCCCCCCCCCCCCTGACACACACTCTTTTTGCCCCCCCCCCCCCCCCCCCTCACCTTCCCACTTTCAATTTGCTTCCGACGCCACCTTAATATACTTTAATATATTACTTTAACAGTATATAAACTAATTATTATGATGTTTCGTTAATAGAAGCTAGGCTACTCATGCGGATTTTTTTCTACTGTGTATGAACCGAGACGAAATATGTAAAATACCATTTTGTATATTTTCAGAATGACGTTAATTGACACAAAGAAAAAAAGTTTCTGTAGGACCATTTACTAATCGAATTCGTATTTTCAATTTTTAAAAAACGAAGTTTATAACGCAAAATGTCTGGGTTGGAGGAAATACCAGACGATGTGATATCTGGCTTGGAAGAGATGTCAGCTGAACCAGGGTCTGGATTAGAGGAGTTACCAGATGACGTGTTTGAAGAGAGACAACGTCCGGTCAAAGAATCCTCTAAAATTAAAATGGTGGCCGCAATGGACTTTGGAACTACATATTCCGGTTATGCATTTAAATTAATAGGAATCGAAAACCACAAGAATATTTACGTCAAATCGTGGAACGACGAAGCAGGTGGCAGCTGTTTGCCCTCCGAGGAAGCTCCAACGTGTGTTCTGTTAGAGGCTAATGGAGACTTTAAGTCCTTTGGTTACACAGCAGAAAGAGAATTTAGTGAATTTGAAGATCCCAAAAACTGGCGGTTTTTTAAGCATTTTAAAATGATATTGCACAGAGACCAAGTGAGTACATTGTAGAGATATATATTGAGTAAAAAAGAACCTTCTGTATCATTTGTGTAAAAAAGCAACGTGTTAAAAAAATAAAAGCGTATCTTTGTAAAGGTTTTTGATTTTTGTTAATGTAGGGACTGTGCAGCAAGACCACAATTAAAGATTCGAATGGAAAAGAAATTTCGGCTAGACTTGTTTTTACTCACTGCATTAAGTTCATGAAAGATGATTTAATGAAAATGGTCGAGAGGAAGAAAGTTGACACTGAGTTTAAGACGGAGAACATCAGATGGGTGATAACGGTTCCCGCCATCTGGGAAGAACCCGCCAAACAGTTCATGCGTGAAGCCGCTCGGGAAGTAAGGCAGATTTGCTTGAAATAACATGCATTTATGGTGGTATGTGGTACTTTCATATCGTGACGTACTTCCGATCGAAATAAAATCAAGCTTATTTTTATAAAAGTTTTCTTTCCCGAATTTGTTACCTAACTGCATAGCGCAATGGGTTAGTGCGTATGCTACGAATATGTAAGTCATGAGTTCGAATCCCGCTGGGGGCTTTTATGATTTTTACCTTTCAAAAAATTTTAAAACTTTTCTTTGGTCAAATATTTTAAAATTTGAAAATTTCAAAACGGTCAAAGTATTTTGATTATTATGTAGTTTTACCCACATTAATATCAACAGGTGTCCCATATTACCTTAAACATTTCTTTTTGTGGTTCATTAAAACATTTCTTTAGTTTCCCTAAACTATGATTAGAACGAAAAATAGCATCTAAAATGTTTGTCCAATATGAAAAGAATAACTATTGTACCCATATTGTTTTTTGAGCCAAGAGTGTCTAGATCTGTCTTCACCCTTCAATCCACCCGTCAGATATACATGTACACGTAGCCAAAACATTTGAAGGTGCCTTAATCAAAAAGAGTCTCCAAAATATAGCTTGTTTTCCTACACCACTGTACATATTTGTCAATACGAACAAAAGAATCCTTTTCATTTTAGGCTGGAATCGAGGGAGATAACCTACTTCTGGCGCTGGAACCTGAGGCTGCTTCTATCTACGTCAAAGAAATGAATGTTGAGGTTCATACTGATATGAATCAGTCCAGGCTATCGGCCTTTTCTCCCAAAACCAAGTACATGATCGTCGACTTAGGCGGTGAGTTATGCTGTAACAAACTACATGTAATTCAAGATTTTTGAACAACAACAAAAAAATAGATTGTTGACAGAGTTCAAGTTGCTGTAAGATTAATCTATCATAATCGTTTGGGTTTTTATTTATCTGAGACATTTTTTTTTATTAAATGAAATTTTTTATTCTGTCGAAAACAAACTTCTCGAAAAGAAGATACTTTTAAAGCAATTTACAACGCAAAAAAGGATTCAATTACCGTTATATTTGAAATTTTTGCTTAGGGCAATATTCGCTATGAAGGCAAAAAAAAACCAAATTCACTTCAGCTCAATCAAAACCTTTGAAAAGTGTGCAATTAAAACACGGTACCTTATCTTTATTATCCTTTGATTAGTTTCTTTCTTTCTGTTTTAGGAGGGACCGTTGACGTTACAGTGCGCGAAGTCCTGCCGGACAGATCCCTGAAGGAGATCACAAAGGCCAGCGGTGGGGCGTGGGGAGGCCTACACGTCAACCAGCGGTTCTACCAATTCATAGAAGATCTGGTGGGCAACAAATTGATGGAAAAATTCAGGGAGCAACATCCCGCAGCTCAATTAGACCTGGAACGAGAAATCGAACAGAAAAAGAGGAATTTGACGGGTGACGAACAAAACAGAATTTTAATAAATCTGCCCGGTGAACTGATAGAGTTATTTGAAAAGACCAAGGGAAAAAGTTTGAGTGACTTTGCCACGTCATCAGGTCGATACAGAGAAAAACTCGAAATGAAATTTGAAAAGCTGCGAATGAGTTTAGACGTAACGATGGACATGTTTAAACCAGCCGTAGACAGCATATTGCGTCACGTCGAAGAACTGGTTTCGGACCCTCTCACTAAAGGCTTAAAAAATATTATTCTGGTTGGCGGGTTTTCAGATTGCAAAATTATCCAGAAAGCCATGAGGGAAAAGTTTAAGGACTTCAGGGTTGTCATCCCACAGGAAGCTGGGCTAGCTGTTTTGCAGGGTGCAGTGTTGTTCGGAGAGAACCCACTTATTGTTTCAGAGAGAGTCAGCCCTTTCACCTATGGCACCCGGCAGCTCCGTTACTTCCTAGACGGAGATCCTCCGGAATATAGGACGGAGATTGACGGGGCCCCCTTTTGTAAGAATGTGTTTAACGTCCTCGCCAGGAGTGGGCAGACATTTCGAGTGGGACAGAGAGTCACCACCGAAGTGTCCCCCGTGAAGCCAAATCAGACGGTAATGCCAGTGAACGTTTACCAGTCAAACAATCCGGACCAAATGTATGTGGATGACGACTGCAGAGAAATTGGGACAATGATCGTTGACATGCCAGATACCACTGGTGGCCTTGACCGGATTGTGGATGTGTCCTTGGCCTTCGGCGACACGGAATTACACGTGACCGGAAGAGACCGATCCTCGAAAGAAAAGGTTTCGGTGACAATTGACTTGCTGAAAAATAATTAACTTAAATAAACTTTTCCAAAGGCCCGTTTTGATATTACTAATGATTAGCTGTGATATGACATTTCTATATATCTGAGCTTATATACTTGTACCTCATGCTTGCACTGTTTGTTACTGGTTGAATAAAACTTTTTACTACCTTGGTCCATTTGTCATCATAATTAATCAAGTTGGAAACCCCCTTCTTTGAATTGAACGTAAGCAAAAGCAAAAAGGATTTAAATTATTCATTTTTTTGCAATACTCTTCATACGTATAGACTATCAGTTTTATTTCTTGAAAAACTGGAATGGCAAGAAATTGAAGAACAAATCAAAATGTGATAACCATACGTTTAAAAAGCAAAATCAACTATTGTATACAGGGAAACTTTCGCCCCATTTTCTGCCCTTAACACTTGCAAAGAGTTTCGCCCCGTCTTGAATTCGAGCTGACACAGTTGTTTAAAGAGAGATGATTTGAGTCATTGGAATTTGCCTAGTCTTTTTGCCCGCTGAAAGAGGGCGAAATAAAACGGGGGCGAATATTTTCCCGGTATACAGTATATCATTTCTTTCATTTACTCTAAACTTTTAAGTTTGTGAAAACAATTATTCAACGCAAACGAAAGTCAATTTTGACATAAACGATTGAGGCTTGCTTAGGATGCGCACATAAAATGTACAATTGTCGAATAATTTATCGGCGATATGCTGGCGTCAAATCAAAGATGAGTGAAGTTTTAGGAAACAGTAGCATCTTATGACGTCATAGGAAAACGTCAACGTGAAAAACAAGTTACCATCACAGCTCAGATAAGGTATGATTCACTGTGATTCATTCAAACTAATTAATACTTCGTATAATTTAAAATATTTATCATGCTTTGCAAATTTCTGATTTAATTTTGTTCTTTTACTTCAGATGCAAAGAAGAGGTCGGAAATATAAATCGAGATGGACAAAGAAAGTGGGCTTGAAACAGGTACATACATGTACATATATATATAGATTATTGTGATGCTGCCCAAAGTCAATATCACGTTTAACGTCACCTTAAAAACACCGATAAAATCAAAACAAACAAAATTTGCAAACAATGATTTTTATTCATTTATATTAATAAAATACAGTGAGTTCGTTCCAGCTTTCTGTAAACTAACTATTTAATGATCTTTCCTATCTTACGCGCATTGATGAAGTTTTCCGGTCAATTTTTTCTTTGATACGTCGATCAATAGAAAAATTATTATCTTCATTTCTTAAAAGAAATAAAACTGGAAATTGGGGTTTATTTGTTTTTTTGAAACAACGATTTCTCCAAAACCATTATTTCCAAACACGCCCGCAGGAAACGTTAAACATAGAATTAACTTTGGACAGCCTAACGCACTTTGTGTCTTCCCACAAATGTTTATTTAAAAATAAAATTTGGTGTCATAACACCAAGTTTTATTTTTAAATTAACATTTGTGGGAAGACATTTGCTCTATAGAAGACCTATACATGTAGAGAAAAAAAGAAGTCTTGTAGCAAAACGTAATGCGCCAAATCGATATAAAAAAGCAAATTGTAAATGATATTGAATTAAATAACTATACATTGTAATAGGAATCACTTTTGCGTGTAAGGATGTTTCCCATGTTTTGAATGCTTTAATTAATATACTTTTTTTTTTAAAAAGTAACATTATATGTATATGAAAACGCCGATTCAACTACGCGCAAATCTCCATGCAAATATTAGTAAGTCTTCAATCTCGCCCAGCTATTGGCAACTCAAGAGAACCCTCGGAGTCTTATTCAGGAGTTGGAGATGAGGGTTCGAATGCTGGCCCTACAAAGAGAGACTGCCGAAAGCGACACGCTGCACGCCATTGCGGGGGGACAGCAAAGGGTAGGAAACACAAAAAAATTGAAAAATTAAGGAAGTTGACTTTTTCCTTAAAAAAAAATAACAAATTTACAAAATGCTTTATACTTCACCGATTAGTAAAATGCCTTTTCATCATCGTTGTCGAAACAATTTTTTCAAAGGTGTAAATACACAAAGCATATATTTTAAAAGACAGAATGCGCAAAGGCTCGCAAATTTCAAACCAAAATCAACCAAAGCTGACTTAGATCTACAAGGGATCGGAAGATTATCACAATCATGTTTGCAGTAAAATATTTTAGTAAAAGAACGTCTGGATTCCCGTATTACCGATAGTACTGAAATTATACTTTCCGAAACAGCTAAGTCACTGATGAAGAAAAAATATTTTTTACATATTCCGTTTATTTTGAAAACCATGTTTATTCTTGCAGAAATTTTTCACAGTTTGGATGAGCAGGAGTAATCCATTTAATGAGATCGAAGATACCGGGACGGAGAGCGACAATTTAATAACACGACAAAAACTCACTGTATGTATATAAGGAATCATTCTTTGAATATTATGAGGTGATAATTTTGCATGGTCGGGGCGTGATCAAATCCAATTAAGCCCGAAGGGCTTTATGATATATTTGATCACGCCCCGACCGAAATTATCACCACATAATATTCAAAGAATGATTCCTTATTACTTATATTTATATAATTTTAGGCCATCGTACGATTAAATATTTAAATATAAATAAACAAACCCCAATGGCGCCTCAATTTGGCGTCATTTGTATTATAGGTTATTTAGTACAAAATCGATACGTAGTGTTATCACAGACAAAGACACTGGATAATGTAAATATATACATGTACTTACTATCCAAATAGAAAATGTACACATACAACACCTGCATATCTATACGATAGTCACACAATATTTTATTGCCCCCCCCCCCCCACTTCAACAGTACACTGAATAGCGACGTTAATTTGAACGTACATGATTAAATTACCATGATTATGAAACGAGAAGTTACTATATATAGTATTTGCAAAAATATTCGACCACGAACTGATGATCTTGTACATGCATATATGCAAAGTATTCTCCGCAAAATATTTAATTTTAGTCGTTTAAATAAACATTGCTATATTGTATCTATAATGCAGTCGGTGTAAATTGAATGGAAGAACTGTTCAGAACAGTCAGTTCCTATGCAATTCTGGTTTTACTATTCGAATTAAAAAAAAATTAATAAGAAAATTTATTAGCAATGTCAAATGGTTTGTCTGAAACTGGATTTTCACGATTAATTCTAGACAAGTTGTCTTGCAACTGCATGCTGTTTTTCTTTTTCTCGAAATTGTGGATACAGTTATGAAACCATTGATATTCAAAATTAAGGTATAATAACCAAAAGAAATCATTAAGTTTCAACTGTGTAAAGTTCTTCGTGAATTCTAGCAATTCTCCTACGACAAAGACGTCTCCTGGGATGAACTAATCACCAACGCCCCTCGAATTAAGGTTGGTATTGAAAATGATATACGTGCCGCTCTTTACAAACAAACAAAAAAACCACACAATTTTTAAATTATTAAAAAAAGAGATGTTTTTCATATTTCCACAATTTATTTAATTAAAAAATATATTTTTTACTTCTTAAACCTTTTGAATCTGCACACAGAAATACGTAAAATCAATATTTATTCAATTAAAAAAATTATATATTTTTACTCCTTAAACCTTTTGGATCTGCTCACAGAAATACACCCAGTTCATGGAGGAGTCGGCGTCTGCTCTGCGTCAGTTGGAATATTCCGCGTTTCAAACCACTGAGGAGGCAGACACAGCCAATGGAGAGGTTTTAAATTCTTAAGCAAAAAGGTACCTGTCATTTGAAGAGAAACCTATGGTGGCATATTTTTAAGTGCAAGATAAACTATGTCGACATGCAACAAAAGTATGTCAACATGCGAGATATTGCAGTAATTATGTTGGCATGCAAGTCTTCTTATATAATATGTCTTAATATGGGTCAATTTCATTATCATCGCCAAAATCTGACAACTGTGGGGGCATAGTTACTCCAATAAGATGCATGTTAGCATATTCAAATCACATGTAGACATAAATATGTCGCATGTCGATATAGATAAGTCGCATGTTGATATAAATATCTTGCATGTTTACATATTATTGTTGCATCCTGCATTTGGTTTGCTGTCAGAAACTAGCTCATGAAGTGAATTTTCCATTTTAAAAAAAAATTTTCGTGCATGTTGACACAATTTATCTTGCAAATGGGGGACAGAAAAATGCCCGTAAAATTTCCGTCAATCTTGGTTTATTTTGAGCCCCCGCCCCCCCCCCCCCGAATTTTGTTTTATAAATGTTGTTATTGTTTAATATACATGGATTTAAATCTGCGCCTTTATCTGTTTTCAGATCGAGAACTGATTTATTTTATAATACTTGATATATACAACATGCATCTCTCTTTTCTTTTTTTTAGATCATTGTTATTTCAAAGATGGTACTGCATGCATGGCAAGGGAATACTCAGTATCAACGATTTTTTTAAGCATCTTACACAAACGTTTTATAAAAGCTTAGATTTTATATGGCAAGATTATTGTCCGTTATTATAGTATTTAGACAGCATTTACATGAACAACCTTATTTTAAATGTGTCATATATTGATTTATAAAAATAAATATATTCATATTTCTTCTAATACAGCTTAATTTTAATTTGTGAGAGGGAGGGGATATGGGTAAAACAAACTAAATTCAGGATCAAAATTCCCAGAAAAACAATGGAATCGAAATTTCCTGATAATATGCACATAATATATACTTCATGCGCCGGTGTAAGAGGAGTTTTGCTGACGGAAAAACAGGACTGACAGGTTAAACACATTTTATCCACTGCAACTTGGGATATAATGTAATCTCTTTTGCCCATGGTTTCCAGCACGGGCCAAGCCCGTTTTAACAATTATTTCAATGTAACCATAAATAAAGATTGAAATTAATGTTAAAACGGGCTTGGTCCCTGTGTTTCCAGGCACAAAATAATAGTTCATGTGATATAGAGATCAAAATACACATTAGAAATTTGAGGTTCAGTGAAGTATTTCCTTTTTCAATCATTTTTATTTTGCTTGTCAATATGTTGCAGTAGTTCTTTCATCAATAAAAAGATTCAATTACATGTACTAGATAAACCCATACATGCAAAAAAAATAAAGATAAAAATTTTCAATAAAAAATTCGGGTCTGTTTATTTCAACATGGTTTTTCATTGACAACATACCTCTATATGTTTAATTTAACAAAATGAATGAAAAAGAATGATTGTAGTCGACAGCTATTAATTGGACAGAATACCTAGCCTTTCACAGTCATTCAGGCATCATGAACTCTTTAATTAAGTACACACAGATACTAAGTTTCCACACTTTCTCTTACTTTTAGGCTTTATGTGCAACCAGTGGGTTTATTATGCCATTAATAACAAGGAACTACAAGACAAAGTAATCCCTCCAACATTACTGACATCAAATGAAATTAGCAGCAAAAGTTAAGACATTCCCATACAGATGAAGCTCATTGAAAGAGGAGTAATTTTATCAGCTAAAAATAGTTAAAGTTTAAAAAAAAAGACATACATTGTGCCTTCTTGTAAAAGACTGTTGGTTCAGACAATATATATCAATTGTGAAATTACAAAGATGCACATGTATGACTGAAAATAACTACATCTCATTCCAATTTGCACAGTACCACTCGGGAATATATTCTGAATATAGAAAAGAAATCAAAGTTCATGCAAATCAAAAGAGAATCATTTGAGAATAATTTGAAATATTCTGAACAATATTACATTAACAAAACGTTCTAAACTACAGACCATGACCTATGACACATGATACATTTAACTTGTACTAAATGATGTACAGTTGTACCAACAATGTACTAAATGATGTACTAACAATGTACTAAATGACATACTAACAGACACTTTAAATTTCATGTACATAAAACTACCAGCATACCATTTTCATCATCAAGACAACATCACTTCATAGACACACTAATAGGAAACACTAACTTGATAAATATTTAACTGGAACAAAACACTCATACAATCTGGCAGCCATGTTAAACATGGGTTCATATACCAAGTGACACAAACAGGTTTTTAAGCACAGTTTCAATATAAGACATTTACTTTTAATTTTCCCTTCATCATCAGACTCATTCTTTCATATATAAATTGGTTAAAAAAGACAAATCAAAACTCACTGAAAATGTTATGCATACCAAGTACATGTGAAAAAAGATCAATAAAAAAAATCTTTTTCAAAATGTTAAAGCAACATGAAAGTTTATTAACTGAAAAAAAACATAGGTAATCACAGATTACAAAGCTCACCGAGACGAGACATCACCCTTATGAGACTTCACCTTTATGAGACCACCTTTATCATTTTAAATGAAAATCATACTTTATGATCTTGGATATTCATGGATTCTGTTTTGACACAATATCGTATATCATCTGTTAAAAATTGTATGATAATCATGTGTTCATATGTTAATCAATACAATAATATAAAATTAAATATTGCATCCTATCATATTTACAACATATATCATATAATACAATAAAATACCATAATAAACAATGATGAGATATGATATTGTAACGTATGATATGACAGTGTATTGTGTTATACGTTATTGTATTTGATCAAATAATACAATATCATAATATATAAAACAATATAGTATTATATTACAATATCATATTACATAATACATCATAACATTGAAAAATACTATATTATATTGTATAATATAGTATGATATTGTATGATAATGTATAATTTTTGATACATAATATGATATTGTATCATATGATACAATATTATTTGATACAACATTGTATCATATCAAATGATACAATATTATGTGATAAAGTAAAATATTATATAATACAGTATTATATTATACATATTGTATCATATGATACAATAATATATTTTACAATATCATACAATACAATTTCATGTGATGTGATAATATATCATATTATAAACCAATATCATATTATACAATATCGTATGATACGATATTATATAATATAACAGTATCATATTATACAATTCCATGTGATATAATTCTTTTTTATAGAAACTAATATCATATTATACAAAATCGTATGATACATATTATAGAATATAGAATATAGTATCATAGGATACAATATATTATAAATTGCAATAGCTTATGTAATAGTATCATGTGATTAAATAATAAATTAATAATACAATATAATATTATACAATATTGTATCATAATATACAATACTATACATAACAATATCATGATACAATATCATAACATAAAATATCAAAAAAATTTATACAATATCATATCATATCATATAACTTTTAATAATATTACATATGATATTATATTGTATCATATTAAACAATATTGTTTCATACCATACAATACTTTATCATAGGTATCATGTTATATCATTTATCAACAAACACATTTATCTATCGAGCAGGTTTGAGTGAGGTAGGAGATTTTTTTAGCATCCTGGATAATGGAGATCAGGCTCTGCATCTGAAGCAACCTCTGCGTTTCATTTATAATATAGTTAAATCAACTATGCAAGCTATCATCTATAAAACATGTGACCTGTTCCAAAAAAACTAAACCTCATCCAGCATCCGAAACCTATGGCTCAGATTCAGCATTCAAGCCTGTCAGGTGCATCAGTATACATAAGACGCATCTCCATGCAAGTTTGGTGAAGTTCAGACCAGTAATAACTAAGATATCATCAGAGGGCACTAGCAATTAAAACCTTAACCTGCTCCAGCATCTGCAACCTATGGCTCAGATTCAACATCCATGCCTGTCAGGTGCATCTGTATCATAAGACACACCATCCATTCAAGTTTGGTGAAGTTAGGACCTGTAATAACTAAGATATATTTTTTAGCATCCTTGATTATGGAGATCAAGCTCTGCATCTGAAGCTTCCTCTGTGATTCATTCATACTACAGTTTAATCAACTATGCAAGTTTGAAAAAGTACTATTATCTATTAAACATGTGACCTGTTCCAAAAAACATAACCATATCCAGCATCTGAAACCTATGGCTCAGACTCAGCATTCAAACCTGTCAGGTGCATCAGTATCATAAGACGCACCATCCATGGAAGTCTGGTGAAGTTAGGACAAGTAATAACTAAGATATAATCATCAGAGGGCACCTGTTTCAAAAACTTTAACCAGCTCTAAAAACCTTAACCTCCTTCAGCATCCGAAACCTATGGCTCAGATTCAGCATTCAAGCCTGTCTGGTGCATCAGTATCATAAGACGCACCATCCATGGAAGTCTGGTGAAGTTAGGACAAGTAGTAACTAAGATATATCATCAGAGGGCACCTGTTTCAAAAACTTTAACCAGCTCTAAAAACCTTAACCTCCTCCAGCATCCGAAACCTATAGCTCAGATTCAGCACCCAAGCCTGCCTGGTGCATCAGTATCATAAGACACACCATCCATGCAAGTTTGGTGAAGTACAGACCTGCAGTAACTTAGATATTGCTATCAAAGGGCACCTGCAACAAAAACTTTAACCAGCTCCAAAAACCTTAACCTCCTCCAGCATCCGAAACCTATAGCTCAGATTCAGCACTCAAGCCTGTCTGGTGCATCAGTATCATAAGACACACCATCCATGCAAGTTTGGTGAAGTACGGACCTGCAGTAACTTAGATATTGCTAACAGAGGGCACCTGCAACAAAAACTTTAACCTGGTCCAACAACCTTAACCTCCTCCAGCATCTGAAATTTAGGACTCAGATTCAGCATCCAAGTCTTTCAAGTCCATAAGTAGGTCCAGATGCATCATCCATGCAAGTTTGGTGAAGATAGGACAAGTAATAGCTTAGATACAGGACCTGCAACAAAAACTTTAACCAGGTCCGGACGCCGACGCCGAGGGTATAGCATAAGCTCCCCCTGACTTCGTCTCGGTGAGCTAAAAATCTATTCAATTGTGCATAAATGTGTAAAGCTTTCATGCACAGAAAATTAAGAAATCTAACTTGTACAGTATTCAGCCTTAATACTACACAAATGGATAAGATTTAAAGAAATGTTATGTAACAGGTTTGGTTGTGTCTATCAGCATTGCATAACACAAAACATTGAGATGCCTACTAGGAATTCTGATTCTTATACTCTTCATACTCTCTCACAAAACTTCTCTCAATCCTTTCTAGACTTCCTCTTTCTTGGAGATCGTCTGTACAAATAAAAAAAATAAGTAACTGGAGTTAGAAACCTCTTGCAATAGTAAAGGATCATTTTAACAAGTAAAGGCCAATTCATGTGGATTGCCATTATTTGATTTTACAATTACAATATGAAGTGACTTGGTGAGTTCATTTTAATGAACAGAATTGTCATACTTAGTAAATTGTAATTATTTTTTGCCAAATCAAATTCTTAAGTGAGAAGTACCCAAGAAATCCAGGAAAAGTAAGGCAAAAATGAATATTGATAACACTACAGGAGGCCAGTAAACACTTGTTGATACTACATTTCACACTGCTTTAGAAAACAGATATCACAATTCACGATTTTCACAAACCTTGGTGATTCGCTGTTCTTCTCCTGTGCTTCTTCCTCCTCTTCTTCAGCATCCACTTCATCTTCATCATCTCCATCATCCTTAAATTTGAGTTATACAAATCCATAACGTTAACTTGACTATGACTTGCAATATTTATCCCCATGAATTCTTTCTATCTTTGTCAGCTAGCTACAATTAGTTGCCTTTTGATGATGTCAAATGTGAATTTTTTGAAATATGATATATAGAGGATATCTATATTGTGTGATTTTATATTTGCTTTATCCAACGAGTTGAAATGGTGTATATATTCGCGAGGCTTGCCGAGCGAATATAACCATTTCAACGAGTTGGATAAAGCAAATATAAAATCACACAATTATAGATGTTCTATTTACATTGTATCTCATACAATTTGATTTATATTATGAAGCTTTTGAGACAGTCCCTTGTGTGACCCAAATTGGTTTTTTTTTCAAAGATTAAAAACGATGATGCAACGTTGTGTTATGCAGCTATTGTGACCTTGCGCAATACAATTTAGTACGTCATTCCTGAGATAAATCTAACTGTTTTAATGTAAAGTTTCACTGAAATAAACCTTAAAATAATTTTGTAGCTCTAGATAATTTTTCTTAGAGCTTATTCACTTGATTAAATGGAAATTCCGATTAGAAGACTTGAATAATCAGTTTTGTTGACATACACAAAGTTGCGAATGCTCGTTAGTTTGAATTGACTCGAACGAGGAACAGTTGTTGATGCATGATGTTTAATAAAACAAACACTAGGCTAGCCTTATGATTCAAAATTGAAAATAGTGAATAAGGATGCTTACTGGTGGTGGAACAAAAGTCTCATGAAACATTATTTCGGTAAGTTCTTGTATATAAACACAACCAGAGCGCTCTGTTTTCATCGCGTCGTCAGGATGAACTCGATCCTTGATAGTTAACGTAATTTGTAGTTTTATAAACTTCACAAAGCAAATTGAAAGTTGGAAGTGGGCTAAATTTATCAAAAATCTTGACAAACAAGAAAAAAGGGTCTTGTGGTTACGGTTATGAATAAATTTGCAAAAAAGGTAGGGGGGGGGCTAATTTTTACCCCCCCCCCTCACAATAGCCCCCGGTTCCGACGCCTGTGCTACGCAGTTATGTGTTTTCCTTCATATTTGTAATTTAAATCTTTGAGAAAATCAATTTTATATTAATTTTTGTAGTAGATATAGTTACATGTATGTTGAAAGTACTAGTAAATCTTCGAAAATAGGTCACTGAAGCGTTGAAGCGAGGGGCTGTGTCAAAAGTAGTTCCGACCGGAAGTATTTGATATAGCATCACCCGTGTGATATAGCAAAGGTTTATCACACGGGTAATATACACCACACGTATGAGATAAATTGACATGAGAAGTGGAGCAATGGTGTCAACTGATAGCAAATTAGATGATGTGGCTGTTATGATTAATTTCGCACCCTTCATATGATATCTTTTATTTATATCAGTGATGTATATCAAAACACTGTCATTGTTGAATAGCTATAACTGACCTACACCTGGCAATGTCATTGAGAGGGATGGGACGATGCACCGGTGCATCACGGTATTTATTTTGACGATATTTGGATCGATACATTTACCATAAATACAACGATACCTAAGCGAACTTTTTTTTATTTTCCAATAATATCCAAGCTTCATATATCGGCTATTTTTAGTCTGTGCGCCTAAAATGAAAGTACAAAGATGGCGGAAAACCTCGTAAAGTTTTCAAAACTCTTAGGAAGCTAAATCTGGAGTGTGGACAACTTTTGGATTACTTGTTTATGAAAAAGTAGTGTATATATGAGACTTAAGTAATTTGTAAATTGTGCAACGCTCATTTTAAATATATCAAAATAACTTTGGACATGCGGTAATACATCGACAGATTGAATAAATTTTTAACCCTTATTCATGTTTTCATTTAGTTGCAATGTATCGTGATATGTATCGTATCGCATCTCATGTATCGTGATATGTACCGAATCGGCTAAGTACAGAATCGTCCTTGCCCTAGTCATTGATGATTTATATACATGTATTACAATCTTTCAATATAAATTTGATTATTTTAATGTGTGTTTTCTTTTCATGAGCATTTATGAGGGGATACTGTAAATTCCTAATTAAAGGCTTGGAATTAATTTCCACTTAAAATCCCGAGAAGCAATCATCGTGGATTTTAAAATCTCGCTTTTATTTTTCAGACAGTTTCAAACTATAGGAAATAATAACAAAAAAATTGGTGATTGTGATTTTATGTTCTCGCGATTTGATACAAAACCGTGGAATCGCAGAATTAAGTACTTACGTAAAATAAGGAATTTACAGTAGACAACACACTATGAGTTGATAAAAATTATATATCGGCCTACCTCTGTGGCCTCTAGACTGGCCTTGGATTTCTTGGTGCTGGGTTTGTTGTCTCCCCCTGGTCCTGTCTTTTCCTCCTTGTCCGCAGACTCCTCTTTCTTTTCATCATCTGGTGACACTGCGTCGGTTTTCTTTGCTTCAGCTAGAGTCTCAGGCTAAAATAAGAATCAATATTTAGACTTACTGTTCTCATTTATTTGAACATTGAGATTTGGTTTAAAGACAATTCATTACAACCTTTAACCAACTTGAATTCAGAGTGTAGCAAAACTTTTGAATAAATTTTAATTCCAATATCAAGGAATTTAATTATCAGTATTTTTCTAAAGTTGTGAAATCAAATTCACATAAGTTAAGACATTGGACTACAGTATTCACTACAATGTGAAGAAATATCGGGAGTTTTTTGTGATTTTAAAACTTATATAGTTTTAAGAATTCTTTAAATTTAAAGATTCTAAAGAATTACTGTAACAATAAATATTTATTCTTCAGAAATAAACTGCAATTTAAAAAGTTCACTGGGGTATGAACTTGGTTGATCACGTGATGAAATCCTGAAAAGATTTGATAATGTACCAACAAAGTTCATATACCAATGAGCTTTTTAACATTTCTGTTTATTACTTAAATTTATGCTTAAGAAAGGCATATCATTAAGAATTATTAAAATAACAGTGTTTTCAATGTTTACAATAATGTGATCGTCAGGTGATAAGCATGTGTATAAATCATTGTGACATCATTAAAAACTTCACACATTGATGTTTTTCGCTATTCTATAGGTTCATATCAGGAAGCATGTTTGCAACTGTTTATATATTGTAAATGAATATGCATGAAAATAGGCTCCTACATTCACTTTTGATAAAAAAAAAAAAAAAAGCTGCAATTTCAAAGTGGCTTATTCAAAAAGTTGATTTTGTGTAACATAGAAGATTCCTTGGTTAGTAAAATTAAAAGTGAAAAAGCTTTTAAAATAAATTTTATTAGGTGCTCTTTATCATTATCTCTACATAATTCTATAACAATAAACGTGTTACCATTAGATTTTTTGCTAGATAAGGGTCCAATTCATCTATTCTCTAACCCCTCCCAAACTGGACCCCTAACTGGCATAAAACCCATTGGGGATATTATGAGAATTCCAGGATAACCAACATAAGTAAAACAAAACTTTTAGAAAATGCAAACAAAAAAAGGTTGTTAAATAAATAAACAGCTAAATTATTAAAAACAGCTATAGAAATATTAAATAAATAAAACAAAGCACCTTAATAGGCCCACTCCGTGGACATAAGCAGATAGAGATTAACAAGACGGGGAGGAGAAGAACCACCACATACACCGCCCACAGCAAGGGTCGCTCCTCGGCCGCCCCCTTTAGTGCCGTGAAATAGGCAAAAGCCTTAAGAGGGAGAGAAAAAAAATAATAAAACACACACATGCTACACTGGTTAACACACAACACCAATGGAAAGTGGCGAGCTTCCTCACTACAGGTCCCAGAGTATTCCCTGCTTATCAAATGTCATTTTCTGATGAGTGAGGAAGCTTTTTACTTTACCAGGTTTCATTTGGTTGTCTGACCATCGTCCATGACTCAGAAATGGTCAGTCATCCAAAGGTCTACTGAAAGCTTGACTCCTAACTCAGCATGAAGATGATTCAAAATATTTTTTCCATTTGAATTTTCAAAAATACACACGTATTTGTCAACTTATGCATGGAACTGTGCCAATTGGGAAATTGGGAAATACATTTGTTAATCTGTTCCTAAAACTGGGATAAAAGTGAAATTTAGAAATTGGTAAATCTGATCAGCTGAGTCAGGAGTTTGGTGGGGTACATGCAATGTGCTGTCTGGACCACATTCATCTTTTGGCCTTACCTCTGATTTAGACATACAACAGTATGCAATAATAAGAACAATTGGCAGTACCACCACTACTAAGATAAGAGCCCATAGCCAGGGTCTCTCTCTAGTAGCGTCACTAATGGCATCCATAACACTTCGCTGTAACAGAGCATAGTTGGGTCAATACATATAGCAACAATTTCACTTCTTTCAGTTTATCCTTGAGTACAACTGACTAAAAATTTTTGTAGCACAAACTTTATGTAAAAATCTCTTTTATCAAATATTCAAATATCTCAAAAGCTTCAATCACAAAGCAATAGAAAATCTACTGTGGAATCATTAGAATTTCGAATGGCCTAATTTTTTACTGATTTTGTGGGTCATCCATATCCTGAACAAATTATGGAACAGGATTTTTATTTATTAACCATAGAAGAATTGAACCTATTAAAATTTAGCACTCTGTGAAACTTGGCCCTCATGGAAATTTACTGATCCCACAGTATCTGATTTTAATGTACATGTACATATTTTAATGCAACTGTATTTTTAATAATTAGCCTGACACACATGTCTGACCTTCCCCAAGTGTGTGTGAACTACTTACACCACCAGAGGAGGCCTTTTCTGCTGCAGATTTAATTTGGAATGTCTGCTCTGTCCATTTCTCTGCTACCCCCTTATCATCTGTCACCAAAAAGTTGTCAAACACAATCTCATCTGTCATTGACCACAGCTCCAGACCCACAGCATTCTGGAAGAAAAAGTCACCTATCATCTCCGTGAATGATCAACTTATAATCCCCACATCTAATTTATTGTTAAAGTTATGATCCTCACATTTAACTGAATGGTTAAATTATAATCCCCACATCTACATGTAACTGAATGGTTAAGTTATTATCGGCACATCTAATTAAATGTTATAGTTAAATGATTCCCAAATTTTTATTCCAGTGTATTTCCTTACTATTGGGGTCATTTTGTATGGATCAAGATCTTCAAAAAAGTTAGGATTTGGTATTCTTCTTGGTTTCCATATACCCTGAAAAATAAAAGAATCCTTTTCATTCCTACCAAATGAGTTTAATGATATTAAACTGACACAGAATAATTAAATGCATAGAACAATACACTCTGCAGTACAGAATAGGAAATACATGCCCATGTTTCAACAGTGGATCATAAAGGAACAGATGTTATCATTTTTTTTTCTGGTTTTAGGTTTTTAAGGTGGCTCACTACACTGTAAAATATTTTCTCAAATCAGCAGAAAATTACTTGATTATGATAGACATCATAATGGATAAGAAGTATTAAAGTCTAATAGGCCAAAAAATGTGCAATTTTGGATGGAAAATTACATTTTCAAAAATTTAATTCAGTTAACATGAACAAAAGCTCCAGGCGGACTCGAACTCAAGATCTGTGGTTCAGAAGCCCAATTTTTTAACCACTGAGCTACGACGATATTCAACCCAATCGAATGATATAAACAGTTTAACAAAACATCTAAATTGCCATCTTGTGACGTAGTGTCTTAAAAAGTATAAGTGTAGTGAGGTGCCTTAAGTACATGTACATTAAATAGGTACACTGTTAAACTTCAGTTCAAACAGATTCTTGACTTACCTGATAATTTGGGTTATCTATCATAGGGGGCCTCCATTTGCCCTTGTATTTTGGATTTTTGATCATCGGTTGTTCCCATTTTCCACATCCAGGAGCATCTGAACACTTAGGGTTTTCTGCAAATGATGAAAAATATTGATATATATATTTTTTTTTCAGCAGCAGTTAACTTGTAAACTATCCCGTAAAACATTCTTAGTGCTACATGCATGTATGATGTACATATTGGGGGGGGGGGGGGGGGGGTCATGAAGCCTTGCTGTTTACAGGATCTATGAAATTTTGGAAATATCAAAAGTATTTAAAAGTTCACACTGGTGCTTTAACTGATAGGTTATGAAATACACACTTTACAAGAAAAAATTTTCATTGTAAAATGACCAGTTAGCACTTACAAATATAGTTTCATTACTTTTTTATATCACTTTGTGTCACTTGTTCATAGAACAAATGAAATAGTGTAAAATAATGAAAATTTGCATATGAAAGGGAGAAATTTCAATGGACTTAAACAGATGATGAAGTAATTTACCAATAAGAGGAGCTTCCCATTCACCATCCATTTCTTCATCCCTGGAGAAAAAAATACTTTACAACTTCATAACATTTAAATTTAATCTGAATAGTTTAAAAATCAGTTTTAAAACATGTCAAAGATTTTTTTTAAATGCGCATTACCAGTCCTTGGGCTTCTCTGCATCAGGGTCTGGGACAAGCTTGTTTTCATCCTCTAGCCATCCATCAGGTTTGGTTGCTTCTGAATCGACTATTTTCTCTGGTTCATTTTCATCCCTACACAACCCAGTAGAAAATTCATGTAAATGAGTATGGTTGGTGAAAATGTAAAGTGCAATGCAGATTTTTAAATTAACCCACATGATTGCAAATATTTTTCAGTAAATCTCACCAATCTTCTGGTTTCTCTGCATCTGGGTCAGGAATCCTACAAGATAAAAATAAAATAAGAATATATGATAAACACATAACAAACGAGGTGTTTATGAAACACTTATGCCCCCCTTCCCTTGAAGACCTTGGCAAAGAAAATGAACAGAAACTGCAAATAATTGGAATTTTTCCAAGTCCAAGGGGCATAACTGTCAAAAATTGCTCCAATTGACCTTGATATTCTTATGATAAATCTGTATAGCAAATTTCATTTCAGTATTTGCAACATCTGCAAAGAAAATGAATGAAAACTGTTGATGGACCGACCAACAGACAGACAGACAGACACTTCAAAACAATATGCCCTCCCTTCTTCGAAGTGGGGCATAAAAAATAAACAATACTGGGAGATTTCTTGCAAACATCTATATATGTTTTATAATCATTATACCTACTGATTTTGCTTAATCTAGCTTATTTTGTGAAAATTTTACATGCAAAACCATAGAACTTTGTCTTGAATGAACATACTTTTCCTTCTCATCCCAGTCCTCTGGCTTCTTGTCATTGGGATCTTCTATCTCTTTAGGGGGGTTAACTGGAGGGCTGTAATAAGTGAAGGGATGTCATTTATTAACTATCTTTCAACAAGATTAAATAATAGTACAGCAATATTTGTAAACAAGTATATATGTATATATAAATATAACTGTGAATTGCACTAATCTACAGTTCTTCCTAAAAAAAATGTTCCTGAAAGATTGTAGTTTTAATCATACATGCATCACTGTGTTAATGGACAGTTCACTGAGAGCTTAAAATAAAAATATTTGCTCTAAAACATTTAGACAATTAAAAACAACCCAAATTTTACTTTGAACGATAAAAGAGTTACATGCACATGAAAGGGCAAATATTTCCTTACAAGTTGAAGAGATATAAAATTGAAAGCAAACATTTCTGATAGCACACACATGTAGATCCAATATGTTCAATGTAACTTTACAATACCTGAAATCATCCAACAATGACCCAGAATTGACAACAGAACCATCAACAGACACTTCAAAGGTGTTATCTGGATTTATAACTGTAATGACAAGAAGAGGTAGCTGTTTATACAAAGTTAAAAACATTTTCACTTTCTTTTTCTTGTTGATAACAGGACATCAATTTTAATATTAACCTAGAATTTGGGTAAACCTTGAGTGTACAACTCAAGAAAATATTACATTATCAACATTTGCTTTTAAATTATGTTAAGATGAAGTTCAAAAGGATAATGACTCCTACCTAGGGAGTATTGATGTGTCTTCTTGTCTGTGAAGTAACTATCAAGGGCAGCGGATGGCTTCTTGGCATGTTTTTCCTGTAAATGACCAATTTAACTGGTGTTAATATCCAATTTAAGGCTAAATACATAGCCATATCATAAACAATGGAAATTACAAATGTCACAAATATGATGAAAAATAGATTGCACCTCAATCAGTAGAAACTCATTCTTACCTCAATTTCCCCAGTCTTGGGATTTTTGTGACGGAAAATGAAGTGAAGCTAAAACATAAAATATAATTTGGAATCATTTCTAAACTGAACATCATTTTGTACACTGAAAAAGTCATTATGGTCATTTGATATAACTGTACATGAAATAATTCTAAGAAGTGAAATTTTATTTTCTGACACTGATCTTTAAAAATTGCTAACGAGTATCAGGTTTTGTCTTAATAGAGAACTTAGATGCATCAGTAATATAAATACAAAGAAATGTACATGTAATATACAGAACGACCATCATTTACCTTATTGTCTAGTCCACATTTGTCTGGACCAAACATAATAGTGTATGGAGTTTTATCATGAAATTGTTTCTGGAACAAAAACAATACAATTAATATGCATTTAATATGTAGAATACAATTAAAGTGCAATTACTTGAATTCAAATGTAAGCCATTTTGATCATGAAACATTTTGACTATTAATTACAAAATAATAAAAGTAGTTCTGACATGCATGCACCATATCGACTCAGAAATTAACACAGAAACCAAATTCGAACATTTCATTGTCCATCTATGCATGTGTATTGCTCTATTAAAGTTGTTTTGTTTTTTTCCCTGAGAGAACATCATATACCTGTAGGTAATAGAGTCAGGAGAAGCTTACCAAGTCTAGAGCTGGATCGGCTGACAGAAGCTTGACGTAGGCTCCTCCACAGTCGATACCATCTTGATATTTCACTTCATACCTGTCAAATCAAAGAGTTGTCATACTGTAAACAGTGCTTTAATATCCTTTGAAGGCAAGATAATGATATTGATCTAACTAGTGTTGACAATTGTGGACTATTTTTGGTAGATAGTAACAGAGAGGTAACTGCGCACTTACTGTACAAATAAGGGTTTGCCATCAAACTTGAAAGGTTTATTCAGTTTGGATGCCACAGCGTGATGCTTTGCTTTGGACTGTTAAAAGAACTTGAATTACTTATCGATATGATGATTGGTGAAAAATGGTTTAAATATAGTCTATGAATTCAAATGCTTTAGTCTAAAACTGAGAGAGAGAGAGAGAGAGAGAGAGAGAGAGAGAGAGAGAGAGAGAGAGAGATATTTCCTTTCACTGCTTACCTTGAGGACCAGGCCGAGATCTCCTTCCACTGCACTACTCTTAGGTACCTCCACCTTCCATTTACCTATTCATATTTGCATATTTTATGCATTTTGTAACTACATATGAAGCAATATATTTTTTTGTCCATACTTTGTAACAATGATTATAGTTTGTTAATATTTTACTGATTTGTGACTTACTTTGCCAATGGAAAATGAATGAAAAATTGTGTTCATTAATTCATACCGTCATATTTAGATAAATTTTCCTCAGCCCCATCTTTCTTTGCTTGTGAAACTGTCCATCTGCTAAATTCAAAAACAAACTCTTAGTGTAACACTAGTTATCAGTGTCTCTACAAAACATATAGTCTTTATTATTTTTATATTTTTTATTACAAGTTTCAAAACGTATTCACATAAATAAAATACCTTTTGAATTCATCTTTTTTGTTAAATGAATCTGCAAAGTGCACATTCTTCTGTATAGTTGGAGGCACAAACTGTGGCTGTAAATAAATGTATCACAATTCATAAAATCCCTAATATCCATTGAATTCCAGCAGTGTATTTTAATATATCATGGAACTAATATGTACATGTACTGCCCTGTTTCTGACCTTTTCCACTCTTGCTTCATCGTCATCCTCTACTTCTACCTGGACATCATCATCTTCATCATCTGTATCTGCTGATGTTGCCCCAATCAGACACACTCCCAGGAATAAAATATATACTGTGTTAAATTTCATCTGCAAAGGGATAAATGTAAAATGCAAATCAATATGACATTTATATATTTGTTAAAGAAAAGAAACTTTACAAATTTATATATGCAACTGAAAGTATGTCTCAGGTGATTTGTATTTTAATTATTCGATCTACATCATTGTCCTGAAGGTGTATCAATGTGCAGTTTTCTGTTCATGAATTCTAAATATTATTTCTATTGTACCATCTATCAATAGAATGTAGATTTCACAAAATGTTCACAATTAATAAGGGCATCATTCTAATCTTGTTCTTTTATGATTAAATGAAACTGAAAGTTTTTACGTCTGTATAAATAACTATTTGTTTAAGAAATCTTTCAAAGCTTCACAACTATGGAAGCAATATGGTCAATGCTCAAAGTGTTGCATGTAGATGCTTTAACTATACACATGGTAAAATGATACATACATGTGATGATATACATGGACAAGGACTTAAATATGTTTTTTGGGGGAAATGTAGAAATATTAATTAAATTCAAACCTTCCTTGTACAAGTCAAACTGTTCACCAAAAAAGTAGGCGTTGTCTTTTGTATTGTGAAACATTTGTATAAGAAATCATATTTAAGACTTACACTTAGGAAAAAGGGAAGTAAATTTTCAGGATTATTATCCAAAGCCTAAAACAAGATAATGGACATTAAAGTAAAATTATTCATTTATTGTGGAGCTAGATGCACAATAAAACAAAAATCTTGCCTAACGTTATAATTTTGGTGCTGCATTCATAATATGTGTTGATTCCAATGATTAAGGAACTTCATACAATTCTAAAATTGGCTTTGCATTATGAACTTTAATTACGATAGCACATTTCATTGCAGTCGTTCTGAATATTGCAGAATCTACTTCGAGAAAGTTCGGATCGGTCAAGCAAACTTTCACAATTCAAAACTTTCTCCTCGTTTTGATGTGCATAAATGTTTCGTGTGAATATTTCATGGGGTGTTGAAGAATATAGGTTCCAATAAATACCTTGATTGTTCACAAAATTTGTAAATAACTAAATAAGCATGACACCGGCCCTTCTGCGTCTACAAGGTCCAAATACCTAAACGTGGAGCAATTTCATTGGTTGAAACAACACATTCTTGTTAAAATTATCATGATTGGATACCTGTGAAATATTGTTAACTCGTTCAATGTTCTTTCGCATCATTCATTTTTGCACAGTGTAATAATTTGATTTGTATTATTTTCAAAAAACCAAATTAAAAAAAGATTGCTAGAAAGATTTTTTATAGATGTTTCCTAACATGATAATTTTTATTTTCGATTTATGCGATACACAAATGTTGATCGTGTTTCAATTTAGGTGGTATGGGACATCTGTCGATATTAAAGTAGATTAAAGTACATTATAATCAAAATATTTTCACCGGTTTAGAATTTTCAAATTTTACAACATTTATCCAAAATAGCTTTTAAAAGTATTCGGGGAGGTAAAAATTGTAAAACCTTCATTGCGATTCCAACTCATGACTTAGTTAACAATAATGGGGGAAAAACTACTTATATATAACTACTCTTATTTTATTGTTTATTTCAGGAAACAGCAAGTCACAACATGGAAGTGTCCGATACCACCTTAAGGTTGGACACCTCTATATTGTGACGTATATCCGATCGAAATAAACAAATCAATATCACGCATAATTTTAAAATCTTTTTTTTCCAAACTTGTTAACTTACAGCGAAGCGAATTGGGTTAGAGTGTTAACTACGAATCTGTAAGTCATGAGTTCGAATCACGCTGGGGCTTTAATAATATTAATTTTACCTTTCCTAAAAAAATTTAAAACTTTTTTTTTCGGTCAAATACATGTTTTGTGAGATTTGAAAATTCTAAACCTATGAAAGTATTTTGATTTTTGTGTACATAATTAATATTGATTGGTGTCTCATACAACCTTAAAGGAAATGATTATCAGAATCAAAAAACATTAATATAAAGAAAAAACACAAAAATATTATTTACACGGTGCTCATTACAAGAATTATTTCATATTAAGCTTGTAATATACAAATGGGAAGACGGCTCCCTCCGCCCTTTAAATCCGCCGCTAAAATTTCCAGTGAGTTTGAATTCTTAAAATGAGTAAGTGATGGATTTTTAAAAGGCAAAATATAATTTGAAGTGATTCTACTTCAGTTTTCAAAACATATATATAATTGTGCCAGTGAAAAAAATAATTTTGCAGTGTTTCACCTTTTTTGTTTTTTTTTCCATTAGGATACTCTAGGTTTGGACAATTCCTTAGATTTATAAATCATAAATTGATGTCAACGATTGCGGGTACATTTTCCAAAATTTTACGGATACTAGTAAAATTCAAACTTTAGGAAACGAACTTTAAGATAGACCATAAAAATGTTTGTTATGTATATATCCGCTCTTAAAAGTATAACGTAATCATGACATACACAAGTTTGTAATAAAATGTCGAAATGTGCCTAGGGAATCTATGTAAAACCTTATTTTAATCAATTTAAAAAAGTTACAAAATATCATCATTTCAAACTAATCAAGGCGCATTGTCTTAATTTGTCTTTGTCGATTTATTTTACATAATCTCACATTGTTTAAATGTATAAATCTTAATCAAAGATGAAATAAGAGAGAAATTTACCCCCCCCCCCCCCAGAAACGTGTTCTTATCTTAAGGAAATCAAATTAAAATCTCTTATTTTAATAAATGAAGAAAAGTTACAAAATCACCCTATGGCCTTTCAAATTACTAGTAATCAGGGCTTATTGCAATAATTTGTCTTTTTCGATTTATTTTTCATATTCTCATATTGTTTTAATGTAATCTTAATTAAGATATGAAATCAGAGAGACCCACCCCAAACGAAGAACTAATAATAAAATACGTTTTGGGTTTTGTTTTTTGTTTTTTGGAAAAGTTTAAGACATTTATAAACAAACACTCCGTAACCCAATATACGAGTACTTGTATCGGAATATTTATTTTTTCATTATATTGTATGCAATTTGTTAAGGTAGATTTATTAATCTAAAGGCGTATAATAAAACTTGAAAGAGTTCAAAAGGTGGCGTCTGAGAGAGCGGTTTCGTGAGCCACTTTCTTTACTTGAACCGTGCACACCCGATTTCTCCCAATACAGTTATGAAATCATTTCAGAACAGCCCGGTCCTTATATATACGCCCTAAAAATAGCACATTTGATTTTCAAAAGATCTAGCTCATTCAAGCAAAACGGCTTCTACTAAACCGATAGACTGTGATAATTCCGTAAAAACAGACTCATATAGGGGTGTAACGCAAAAATTTCTGTTTGATGATAATAATATGCATTGACGCAGCAATATTTTGTATGCCGTAATCCTTTTTTAATGATATAAATTATATGAATAAATTACTTAAATAACCCAAAACGACGAAAAATAACATGACAGTCATAAAATGGTCAGCTTTATTAGACACTTGAATTTTGCCATGAGATCTTGTTAAATTTCGATGAATTTAAATTGAAAAAAAACCTATCTGTCACTGCTGGACATGTTTCAAAAGACTCTGAACTTAGGTTCAACTTAATTCTCAGTATTTCCCATCGCGGACGGTCATTATTTTCCCGAATTTTAAAAATCTTTACAAACATACCATAGCGCAGCGTTAAGAACGCGTCAAATTGATAACCGTTGTGTATATATGTACAGTCTATAGGTTTGTTTAGATTAATCGACAACTGTATGCTTGTCCCTATTATCCCCTTTTTATGTCTGGTATACAGTGATGCCCTTATGAACATTATATTTGTGCTTTTGCAAAATTATGAATCAATTTTCTGAAAAACACAAAATGGATTTTTGTGTGAAAACGAACAAAGAATTTTATATAACAAATTGAACAGGATTTAATATATATTAAGAAATTATTAAATTAATTTAGAAATTTTGAAAAAAAAAACCCAGGTGAGTTAGAATACCGGTAACGCATGAAATACGCCTACATCCTGAATAACTCTAAAACAACAACAATTTAATCTAATTCTCACAACGTGTAAGGTAAAAAAAAAAAAATCAAAACCATATCAAATTTATTTGTGTGTGTAATCATTCGAAGAATGTTTGAAGCCTTTCCCTTTTTTACGTGGATTAAAGCCATAAACCACTTGTTCGATTGTTATATTTTTTCTGTTGCTTGTTTTTTAAAGGTGTTTTTGTTTTGGCGATTAACGACTTGAAAGTCGTATATATGTAAATAATAAATTTCAACAAACTAAAGTTTTGACCCGACTGGGCGTACTTTCCGATCAGAATTTACGAGAGTCACGCCTGCATTTTTTCACTCATTCAGAGGGTAGTTACGTATCTTAATGGGTTCAGTTGGATTTAAAGTTCACAGACTTTGAATTAAACAGGAGCGCAGTGGGACTGGCTATTGTGTCAACTCGGCTACACACTAAAAAGGACATTCAGTTTAAGGAGGCGCATATTTCTCTCCCACCCAACCACGCATGTCAGACCCAGCCTGCAATCAGCACCAGGCATCAATAACAACATCTTTCAGGAACTTGCGCCAGTGATCTCTGTTCTGTCTGGGATTTTAATATGATCGCATAATTTTCGAGTGGCTGCTGCAGAATTGGAGTTCAATATTTCGATTTTTGTGAAAGTTTTAAATTAATAAGGTAAGTTTTTTTTGTTTTTTTATGTTTTTAGTTTGATTTCATCAATGATAAATTTCTAATTTTATTGATTAAGAAAGAGGAGGGAATGTATAAAAGCTATATCAAATAAACTTCGAAACCAATATTCAAGTAAATATTATTTTGAAAATTAGTAGACAATATTTCGGTGAGAAATACAGGAGGGAAAATCAATGCTTATTTTTTAATATATCAATATTTGTAGATTAAAAAAAGTTAAGATGATAATTATTTTTCGGCTGAACAATACGCGATGTGTTATACTAGTACCACACGTAGTACATATGTACTACTTCTACTATAAACCTACTGTATTTTAATAATCGCATTACTCCTGTATACTGATGAAAATGACAATGCTACTACATGTATATAAAATAAAAAAAATCAAATAACTACTACCAATAATGAAAACTATATTATTACATTTCTAAATCACCCACAACTACTACTACTACTACTGCTACTACTACTACTACTACTACCACTATACTACTATACTACTATACTACTAAATGACTACACAATAGTGAATACAATACTCTTGTTCAACGAGTGAATTAATGAAATTCTTACTACCACTGTTTCTACAACTATTATTGAATGATTTTCACAATGTCAAATAATAACTGGATAAGACTATTATGCCGGTAATTCCACAAAGCCCCCGGGGTTACGCCCTCTACTGTTCAGGGTACCGCGATAGTAGGTCAGTGTCCGACACAGACACGGTCCAATAACCCGATCTGTGCGTAAGTGACCGTATTATTTAAACCTTAAAAGGCCAATTCACAAGGTCCGCAATGGACCAAATGGTTGGTGCCATTCAGTTAAATTCACAACCCTGTGATCCTTACTGCGACAATGGAGCCCTCTCCGATGATTTTTAGTTCAACAATTTTGGTTGAGGAACCCCACCCTACATCCCTAAATGTTGAAAGACTACAGTGTTTGCTGCTATATTTACATACCTTCATACTTTTTAAAAATGATTACGGCAATAAAAATGAATCGAAATGGAAGCATAGAATTTAATGTCACTCATAAAAAAAAGTTTGACTGGGTAAAAAAGATATGAATGAGTAAATGAGAGATCTTTTGAATCGGGTGCTAGTGATTATTTTTTCATAATTTGTAACAGGTGTTAACAAGCCTCCTAATATGGCAAATCACCGAGTTAAAAAAAACCTGACCCCTTTTTTTTAACGATATATTGAATCGCTCTGTTTAAGAGGTAATCAATGGAAAGGATCGGTAGGAATGTTCTTTACTGCCCTCAGTGGCAACCTATACATGTATATAAAAGAGCAACGATACGACTCATGCACACACTATTTCTATCATTAATCACTGTACGAGTATGAAATCTGTAAACACATGATAATACCGTAGGATCTTTATTTTATAGTTAAAATACTAAAAAGTAAAAAGTTATATACACACTTTTCTGACTTTCAATAAACATATGTAAACAATAAATTATAGAAATATCTTGTTTTAAAATATTTTTTTTCTTCATAAATTGCATGTTTCTTTTTTTCAGATGATACTGCTGACCAAGTTAATACCTATTTTTACTTTGATGTGCCTGATGTTTCATCTTAACACGGCTTCTACCACAGACAGTACACAGGCGGCCATCACAGCGACAACACAGGCTGCTTCCACTGACAGTACACAAGTTTCTACAACCATGGCTGCCTCCACAGAGAGTACACAGGCTGCCTCCACTGATAGTACACAGGCTGCCTCCACAGAGAGTACACAAGCTGTCTCCACAGAGAGTACACAAGCTGCCTCCACTGATAGTACACAGGCTGCCTCCACAGAGAGTACACAGGCTGGCTCCACAGAGAGTACACAAGCTGCCTCCACTGATAGTACACAGGCTGCCTCCACAGAGAGTACACAAGCTGCCTCCACTGATAGTACACAGGCTGCCTCCACAGAGAGTACACAGGCTGCCTCCACACAGAGTACACAAGCTGCATCTTCAGACAGTACACAAGCTGCCATCACAGATAGCACACAGGCTGCCTCCACAGAGAGTACACAGGCTGCCTCCACAGAGAGTACACAGGCTGCTTCAACAGAGAGTACACAGGCTTCCTCCACAGAGAATACACAAGCTGTGTCCACAGATAGTTCACAGGCTGCTTCCACAGAGAGTACACAAGCTTCTATCACAGGAAGTACACAGGCTGCCACTACAGAAAGTACACAAGCTGCCTCCACAATGAGTACACTAGCAGCTACCACAGATAGCACACAGGCTGCTTCCACAGAGAGTACACAGGCTGCCTCCACAGAGAGTACTCAGGCTGCCTCAACAGAAAGTACACAAGCTGCAACCACAGAGAGTACACAGTCTGCCTCAACAGAGAGTACACAAGTTGCTACAATAGAGACTACCCAAGCTGCATCCACAGAAAGTTCACAGGCTGCCTCCACAGAGAGTACACAGGCTGCCTCCACAGAGAGTACACAGGCTGCCTCCACAGAGAGTACACAGGCTGCATCCACAGAGAGTACACAGGCTGCATCCACAGAAACAACACAGACTGCTTCCACTGATAATACACAAGTTTCTACAACCATGGCTGTCTCCACAGAGAGTACACAAGCTGCTTCCACAGAGAGTACACAAGCTGCCTCCACTGATAGTACACAAGCTGCAACCACACAGAGTACACAGGCTGCCTCAACAGAAAGTACACAAGCTGCTAGCACAGATAGTACACAAGCAGCGACCACACTGAGTACACAGGCTGCTTCCCAAGAGAGTACACAGACTGCCTCATCTGATAGTACGCAAGCTGCAACCACAGAGAGTACACAGGCTGCAACCACAGATATTACACAAGCTGCCTCCACAGAGAGTACTCAGGCTGTCTCCACAGACAGTTCACAGGCTGCGACAACAGACAATACACAGACCGCCTCCACAGAGAGTACACAAGCTGCCTCCACAGAGAGTACACAAGCTGCCTCCACAGAGAGTACACAAGCTGCAACTACACAGAGTACACAGGCTGCCTCCACACAGAGTACACAGGCTGCCTCCACTGATAGTACACAAGCTGCCTCCACGGAGAGTACACAGGCTGCAACCACAGAGAATACACAGACCGCCTCCACAGAGAGTACTCAAGCTGCTAGCACAGATAGTACACAAGCAGCGACCACACAGAGTACACAGTCTGCCTCCACAGTGAGTACACAAGCTGCTACCACAGACAGTACACAGGCTGCCTCCACTGATAGAACACAAGCTGCTACCACAGAAAGTACACAAGCTGCAACTGCAGAGAGTACACAGGCTGCCTCCACAGAGAGTACACAAGCTGCTTCCACAGACAGTACACAGGCTGCCTCCACAGAGAGTACGCAAGCTGCTACCACAGAGAGTACACAAGCTGCAACCGCAGATAGTACACAAGCTACCTCCACTGATAGCACACAAGCTGCAACCACAGACAGTACACAGGCTGCCTCCACTGATAGCACACAAGCTGCAACCACAGAGAGTACACAGACTGCCTCCACAGCGAGTACACAAGCTGCCTCCACAGAGAGTACCCAGGCTGCCTCAACAGAGATAACACAAGCTGCAACCACAGAGAGTACACAGGGAGCTTCCACAGAGAGTACACAAGCTGCTACCACAGAGAGTACACAAGCTGCAACCGCAGAGAGTACACAAGCTGCCTCTACAGACAGTACACAGGCTGCCTCTACAGATAGTACACAAGCTGCTACCACAGAGAGTTCACAGGCTGCCTCCACAGACAGTACACAAGCTGCAACCACACAAAGTTCACAAGCTGCCTCCACAGAGAGCACACAGGCAGCCTCAACAGATAGTACACAAGCTGTCTCCACAGAGAATACACAGGCTGCCTCCACTGATAGTACACAAGCTGCTTCCACAGAGAGTACACAAGCTGCAACCGCAGAGAGTACACAAGCTGCCTCCACAGAGAGCACACAAGCTGCAACCACACAGAGTACACAGGCTGCCTCCACAGAGAGTACACAGGCTGCCTCCACTGAGAGTACACAAGCTGCCTCCACAGAGAGTACACAAGCTGCAACCGCAGAGAGTACACAAGCTGTAGCCACAGAGAGTACACAAGCTGCAACCACACAGAGTACACAGGCTGCCTCCACTGAGAGTACACAAGCTGCCTCCACAGAGAGTACACAAGCTGCAACCGCAGAGAGTACACAAGCTGTCGCCACAGAGAGTACACAAGCTGCAACCACACAGAGTACACAGGCTGCCTCCACAGAAAGTACACAGGGAGCCTCCACAGAGAGTACACAAGCTGCTACCACAGATAGTACACAAGCTGCAACCGCAGAGAGTACTCAAGCTGCTAGCACAGAGAGTACACAAGCAGCGACCACACAGAGTACACAGTCTGCCTCCACACAGAGTACACAGGCTGCCTCCACAGAGAGTACATTAGCTGCAACCGCAGAGAGTACACAAGCTGCCTCCACAGAGAGTACACAAGCTGCTTCCACAGAGAGTACACAAGCTGCTTCCACTGATAGCACACAAGCTGCAACCACAGACAGTACACAGACTGTCCCAACAGAGAGTACACAAGCTGCCTCTACAGACAGTACACAAGCTGCAACCACACAGAGTACACAAGCTGCCTCAACAGAGAGTACACAAGCTGCCTCGACGGAGAGTACACAGGCTGCCTCCACACAGAGTACACAAGCTGCCTCCACAGAGAGTACACAAGCTGCAACCGCAGAGAGTACACAAGCTGCCTCCACAGAGAGTACACAGACTGCTATCACAGACAGTACACAGGCTGCCTCCACTGGTAGCACACAAGCTGCAACCACAGACAGTACACAGACTGTCACAACAGAGAGTACACAAGCTGCCTCTACAGACAGTACACTAGCTGCCTCCACAGAGAGTACACAAGCTGCTACCACAGAGAGTACACAAGCTGCAACCGCAGAGAGTACACAAGCTGCCTCCACAGAGAGCACACAAGCTGCAACCACAGGGAGTACACAAGCTGCCTCCACACAGAGTACACAGGCTGCCTCCACGGAGAGTACACAAGCTGCTTCCACAGAGAGTACACAAGCTGCAACTGCAGAGAGTACACAAGCTGCCTCCACAGAGAGTACACAAGCTGCCTCCACACAGAGTACACAGGCTGCCTCCACAGAGAGTACACAGGAAGCCTCCACAGAGAGTACACAAGCTGCTTCCACAGAGAGTACACAAGCTGCAACTGCAGAGAGTACACAAGCTGCCTCCACAGAGAGTACACAGACTGCTACCACAGACAGTACACATGCTGCCTCCACTGATAGCACACAAGCTGCAACCACAGACAGTACACAGGCTTCCTCCATAGAGAGTTCACAGGCTGCCTCTACAGGCAGTACTCAAGCTGCCTCCACAGAGAGTACACAGGCTGCAACCGCAGAGAGTACACAAGCTGCAACCGCAGAGAGTACACAAGCTGCTACCACAGAGAGTACACAGGCTGTCTCTACAGGCAGTACTCAAGCTGCCTCCACAGAGAGTACACAAGCTGCAACTACACAGAGTACACAGGCTGCCTCTTCAGCAAGTACACAGGCTGCCTCCACACAGGCACCTGCCGGTAATTAAGTTCTTTTTATGGTCTCTTAGACAAATTTGAAATAATTGTTTGCTTTAGATACTAGTATATTGTTCAAACAGTTAGATCTGTTTTATATCATATAATGTAAGGCACTCGAATAGGAATCGATAAAAAATGTTTCATCCATGCAAGCTAAGCTTATGAATATTTTGTCTGAATGTCTCATTTTAAACAACATAGATTGACCACAGAACTTTTCATTATTTTATAATTAAAAGGAATGTCTTAATCGATATTTATTGATCAAATTTCTTTATTCATAAGTATTCTAATATTGTTGCAGATATCATTAGTATGCAGTTAGAACTCGACACTCAGACGACTGTCAATTTAACCAATGAAACTACCCAAGAGTATATCGAATTCAAAGGAAAAATAAAGCAGTCGGTAAGCTGATAACCCCTTTGTAAACAATTATGTTACTATTAATATATATGTTACTATTAATAGCACTAACAACATTAATGTTGTGCCTTTCAGCTTGAAGCTTATTACAGAAGGAAACTTGGAAACGCATTTCGTTCCGTCACTGTTCTGTCAATGAGGTATAGTATTTTTTAACAAAAGGAACTTCCATATCACTATCAAAACGAAATAGAAATTTTTCGAAAACATTTAACCTTGGCACAAGAACTCAAGAAATTTCATCTTTCCTTATGTTGATGATTCGAAAGTCGTTTGTTTGTTTTAAAGACAGGGTAGCGTGCTCGTCAATTACACACTGTCCACTGAGAGTGATGTGAAGGGAGAGGTCATTGACGCCGTCCGGGACCTTGTCCAGGGGACAGAAACTGTCAGCATTGACGGTACGGCCACACCCGTCAAGTCAGGAGTCATTCAGGCGGAGACATCTGAAAGTAAAGATATATTTTTTTATGATTATGATCTATTGTCATTAAGTTTATATAAAGTTTTATCAAGAACATGAATTTTATTTAGAGATACTCAAAGGTTGTGCATAGATATAATATTTGTTTGAAGTTTTTTAACATATAATTATTGATTGAATTGTAGGTACATGTACATATAGATACTTATTGAATTTTGTTACATATTCATTACTAGAAAATTTGATTTTTTACTTTCTGTAGTTGTCTTGGATAAGGATACCCCGGCCGACAATTGCCAGATTTACACGTCTCTTGTCAGTTGCTCTGCAGACACTGTCTGTGTGATTCAGTCCTCAGGAGTACCCGCATGCAAGTAAGATGTTGTCTCGATAACGCTGTTCAAATTACATCATCTTGAAGTACATCAAGCTATTCTGAATTTCACTATAACTTTCTAATTGATTAGTTTCTTTTTATTTTCCAGACCTGTTGTCAAAAACGGTAAGTTTATTTTATGCCAGTTATACTCTTAATTCAAAAATATATCTCTGAGTGTCAATATATGTAAATAAAATTGGTTAATGATGAAGGGATTGTTGGTCACGTGATTATCTGTAAAACCAGACCGTATGTTTTTTACAGACAACTTTTCGCTGATCCTCGGCCTGGCTATTGGTATCCCCGTCTTCTTCGTGCTAGCCTTTATCATCGCCCTGATCTGTATACTGATGAGGAAGAACAAGAAGAGCAAACGACTGAGGGAAGAAGATGACTGGTAAGGCAATATTTGTACGAAATCAGCAATGTGAATGATATAGATTACTTTTACAGCAACCATCCCATATTAATGATACTATAATTACTATATGTATGATATAAACATGGTGTTCAATGTCGATTTGAATTATCGGTGTATATCATATAGGTGTTTAATTTCAACTACTGGTACTTGTACGTGATTGATACTTATGAGGTAAATGATATAAGTGAGGTGTGATATCAACTAGCTGCAATATTTCTGCTAGATATACAATTTCTACTTCGATGTCACCATTTGTTTTATTACAGAACGATAAAAAGAAGTATTATCTATTCAATATGTACATGTATTTCTTAACTAGGTATATTTATGTAAGAATATTTTCTTTTCAGGGATGCCAGAAACTACCCCCATCTCTCTCTGCCGTACAAATACGACAACCACGGGTTTTATAAACATCATTATTTCATGCCAGATAATATGGAATTAGAGGTTCTACCCACAGAAAAAGCTTTTGCAGGTAAGCAGATGTTATCTTTATGCAAAACTATTTCTAAGGTGTGGATTTCTAAGAAGTCATTCTACCAGGTGAACTTAATTATCCATATCGATAATGTGATGCAAATAAGTAGAAAAAGATAACTCTTTGGAATGGGGGTAATTGTGATTTAATTTATTATTGAGTTTCGACTTTCATAATAACTGTATACTTATTTTGCAACTTACTTACTTACTTTAGGTTAGTTTATGAGAGCAACTTCATTGTCATTTCCACTGATGATTAACTATCAAAAACAATTGCGTGTTTTATTAAAAAAACAAAACAAAACAAAACAAAAAACATTTAAATAAGGATTTAAAAAAAAAAAAAATGAAATTTTGTGTGAAACAGCAGTCCCTTCGGTTCTTGCTCATGATGTTTGTATGTAAACAAGTCACAGAATACACAAACAGAGTATTCGTTAAGCATGACACATATTTCAAGCCGGTCAGTCCAGCGTTAAATGTTGGTAAGCATTGAGATAAAATTCATCAACCGTCGCCCAATGTGACATCCCCTTTTGTTGTTATATTTACGCCGTCACGCTTAATGGTAGCTCTTCAATTTCCAACTGTTTGTCCAGCCTGGGGCGTTTCTCTTTCAATAGCTTCTCCATTCCGTCAGAGCTAGCTAATATTTCTGTCATGAATCCATTATGATAGATTTCATCATGTTCGGGTACTTCACGGATACGCCCTGAATGTCAATTACCTCCCTGCTTTAATTGAAATTCACTGAAGCATTGAAATTTACCAAGTAGTTAAAGTTTACATCAATGGAAACGAATTCAGTGCTATCAGTCTGGGGAAACACCTTGAATAAAATAAAACGCTCCAGAATATTTTAAAAGTCTTTAATGCACATTTTTATGCACAACAGTATTTTTTTTATATACCAAAAATGATAAAAGTTAGTTAACTTTTATATCGATAAAATCCCATATTTTTTTTTCTTTAGGAAATGCACCTTGGAATGTCACAGCTGGTTTTGAACAATGGGACGAGGTAAATATATACATTGTTTTTTGATATGAAATAAAATCAAATATTGTATGTGTTTTCAGTGTATGGTCTGTATACACATGTATCAACTTTAAAAATTAATGAGAAATAAATAGAGGAAAATATCCAACATAATATGAATTTTTAGTAAATGATCTGTGCGAATATAAACGTAATTCTTCTATCTTCAAGGTTGTACATAGATTTGTATTAATCATTTTAAATTTTGAAAAATGATTCATGAACAAAATGTACACAGCTGTGGTTTCTGACTATTGCTCAATTTCTTTATTACAGTATCGAATGCCACGCCCTCAGATGTACAGATCCCCGCATCCTGTTTTTGTGGTGAGCCATTTCATTTAACTTACCTACTTTACGGTCATTGTTGTAAATCTTCAACAATTTAAAAAAAATACTTCACTCCTGAGTCCTCTCCTACGAAATATTTGATATGTTTTGCCACGACAGGTAGAAAATGTCAGTACAATTTTATAATAGAGTAATCGTGACTTTGAAATAAAAAATGACATCAATTTGTGATAAATTCAACACGAGTCTGAAGCGATATTAAAAGAAAAGAAAGAATGACTCCATGCTTAAATGTATGAAAAAAAATACATGCCATATTCAGCTATCTTTTCAACAGGAACTGAGGTTAAATCAGTACACCGCGTGTTTGGTACTGAAAGTGAAAGTGCGTTTGTCATTCTGTCAGATAAAAAGTAAAGAATCTATCCTAATATGAACGTAGAAGGGATAAGGATAAACAGTTTAATTTGTCGAGACCTAAATCAAAAGCATAAACCAAATCTTTAATACCCTTTCCGTACGCGTACTAATGACCAAAGCAAATAATCTTGGATAAATACTATTCATAA
Source organism: Magallana gigas (assembly GCF_963853765.1). NCBI lineage: Eukaryota > Metazoa > Mollusca > Bivalvia > Ostreida > Ostreidae > Magallana > Magallana gigas. The sequence goes on from NC_088854.1 coordinate 43,511,156, forward strand.
CTGAATAAATCTATTGAGTAAAATTTCGAAGTTCGAATTCGTATGAATTGTAACTTTGTTTTGTAAAATGCATTCTTATATAGTCGAATAAAGAATTTGAAATCTTTTTGAGTTTCTGTATATTTGGTTTTATTTTATTTCAGAGTGACACGTAAAACGAATGCAAGTGCATTGAATTATATCAGAGTGCGTCTCCGAATGAATGGGAAGAGAATATATGATACTCGGACTCATCAACGGATCTCAAAGTCTGCCAATGGAATGTTTTTCCTACCTATTTATGAGTAAATGTTTGATTTTATTCTGTAACCATAGTATAAGTGTTTCGACGCGAGCGAGATCTACGTTCAAACCATTCATAATCAAAATGACGTCATGATGAATACATGTGTGGTAATGATTGCACAATGGGGGCCAGTTTCAGCCATGAAATCGTCTTCAACATTCCTAGAACATCATACGACGTGTAATGAAAATCAAAATCATCACAGAAGTTACATATTGTGGTTTCACCTTATACTGTATGTTTAAAGCGTTAACCGTATGTCTTCCAATGACATTCCATTCCCTGCCGGGGACTGATTCAGAGGTCGGGGAGTATGCTTCAACACACGACCATATTGGCCAGTTATGTAGTCTTCTACAAGATTGATGTAAGGTTTTTAATGAACCCCTAGTTCTCAATTTGGCTGCTTATTTACGAAGCCGGGATTGAGTGTGTGCTATGTGCATTTATAATTTTATACCATGTTTCAATGCAGTACTTAGTTTAAGTGATCATTGTTGTTATATAGTGCGTTGATAAGGGCTTTTGGCCCTTCTTGTTTTTCAATATTATAATGATTTGTTTATATGCTAAAATGTAATCAAATGGTGTTCAAAGGTGACTTCAAATATGTTCATCGACAATGGCTCTTTTATACCCAATGTATACGTAAGCAGGCATTGATATATATTTATCCCATGTTGGCGTGCAATCCTGTTTGATTGTTATATATATATATATATATTCATATACTGTACATCGATTTCCTCAATTTATATTTTTATATGTTTTATAGTTAATTTATATCATTAAAAATTATAAAATATGCACGTACAATTTTATTCCTTTTGTTTTTTGTTTAAAAATTTTCTTCAGCAAACGGTTCAACAACGTGGCTATACATGTACATACTATATATTCCATGGACAAAGTAAAACGAGAAGTCAGTATTAGGATACATGTATTCTCAACAGGTTAATCATTGTCATGGTCCCTCAATGCAAACCATCTCGATTTACACAGCTATCAATTAAATGCGGTAGATGTATCTGGCAACAGCTGAAGATAAAGAAAAGGATCGAAGTCCAGTAAGTCGATTAATCATTCTGAATTAACAAAAATCTAACTTCCCTTTATTTACTTTACAAAATAACATTTTGTTCATCGGGCTTCATTCAATTTGAAAGATGCGTATTGAATGGATAGGTGCTTTGTGAGTGATTGACATGACGTTGTTTTTAATTAACAGTTAATCAAGAAGAATTAGTGCTGCTTCTAACAAAATATGGCTAGATAGTGTTAACTTTAGTCATTTTATCAGTTAAATAAATGCAATCGCATAAAAACATTGTGTTAACAACCTATTGAGCATTCTGTTTACACAAAAATGGGACTTTCAGTAAACACTAAGGAATAAGAAATCATTCTTTGAGAATTATGAGGTGGTCAAATACGGTCGGGAGAGATCAAATCCAATACAGACCGAATGCCTTTATGAGAGATTTGATCACTTTATGATATTCAAAAAATGATTCCTTGTTCCCTATATCTATATCATTTTCAGCAACTGAACGATTCAGTATCAAAATAGTCATCAATGAAATGACTATACATTACAAAAGCGATTCGTACTGTTCTTTAATTACAAAGAAATTGAAAATGTAAATATTGGGTTATAAAGAACAGTTTGTCTTTTGGAATTAATCAACGACACTCTCACGCAGTAGAAAAAACATACTAGGTTGGCTGTTATATTGGACTGTCTAGATAAATATTCAGTTCAATTTTTTAGTAAATGTGTGAATAAATTATAATTTTAAGATATCGTTGCTGAAGTTTAGTTTTATGTGACAACACAGGAGAGAAAGGAATTGACACCTCTCGAGATTTTACAAGTACTAGTATAGAATTAATACATATAAAGGTGTTACTTTCAATAAAGTGTAATGATTTTGTTCTTTATGACATACGTTTAGTCCTAAATAAAATCTGCAATATAACCACTTTTTAAAAGTTATATTGCAGATTTTACGTAAAAATAGAATATGTCAGAAAGAGATATTATCTGTCATATTAAAATACCTCTTATAACACCCATTAAGCAAACTCGACAAATAGGTACGAAAGATTTCATTAATAAATGTTTTTATATGAAGTAGAATTTTTAGCTTAAAAGGGACTTGGACACGATTTTAGGTCAAAATTTTTATCTTTATTTTTTATATATAAAATGGTTTAGTTGCACATTTTGAATAATTGGCCAAAACTTTTTAAAGTTATAAGGAATATACAGAGGTAAGAACTCATTGTTATGTAAACAAAGCTCGAGTCTTATATTTGTTTACAAATAATGTAAAGTATGGAATTATCATTTCTTTAATAACTTGTGGGAAACATGGCAAACCTATTCAGTGTGTTTATAAAATATATTATCAATAGAAGAAGCAGCATTTGATTGAAACTTATACCAATAAAACACATATGTAAACAATGACAATATTCGAGCTTTGTTTACAAAACAAAGAATTCCAAACTCTGTATCTTGCTTATAACACAATATCTGTTCTTCAATATTGACAAAGCATTAGAAATGTCCATATTATCCACTCAAAAAAATAAAATTTAAAATTTTGAGCCCAAACCGTGTCCAAGTCCCTTTAAAAAATCCAATTATTTGATCGACATGAGAGTCTTTATACTTTGGACATATACAATAAAAAAGCAATAAAGACGTGAGATTAACCATTTTTGCAAGAACTTAATTTTGTTTCTTTTTTTAATTTTCCTAGAGTGTCTGAAAATAGTAAGTGTAGAAGAAATGTGACACACGATACAAAGCATATTAATTTTATGTAAAATAAAATAGTAATGCGCCTTTCGTCTTTTAGAAGTACGCGGCGTTCTTATTAAAGTACACTATTCTTATTGTACATGTATATCAGTGGCATGTATGTTTACATCAGAAATCATAAAAAAAATTTCGATGAAAGCAAAAGAACTTAAAATATTGTACTGCATGTATAGATAAAAATTGAAAGTTTTAATATTTATATTTTCTAAGATCTACATTGTACGTTGATTCTCCGTAACACATCTCTTCAAAATCGCTCACACCAAATTACACATGTGTATAGCATCCCGACCTTCAAAGCTGCAATAATTGAATAATTTGAAAATTATTCCATGACACATTTAAAAGAACGTAAATGTAAAAAGAGAAATAACTCTATCGTAGTTAACAAAAAATTAAAACGCTTTAAGGTGATATGGAACACCTACTTCCTATCAAAATAACAATAAAATCAATGATAATTTAAAAGGTTTTTTTCTTTCCCAAATCAGTTATCTAACAGCGTAACGCAATGGATTAGAGTGTTACATCTGAGTTCGAACCCCGCTAGGGCTTTTATAACTTATCTTTCCCCAAAAAATTAAAACTGAATTTTTGGTTAAATTTTGTAAAATATTTCTATTGTAAAGTAACTTTATTATTTCAGCATTAATATCGACATGTGTCCCATGCCATCTTAAGGTTGACCAAGCCTATCAGAAATTTTTGTCAAACAAAACCTTTTTTTATTTGAACACTTAAAACCACTATAAACTTACTAAAAAGGCCAAAATATATACCTTGGCATGTTGGTTTTCCTACAGTGAGCTTCAAATCACACGATCCAAAAATTCAACAGCCAAATTTTAACACAATGAAGTATGATCTCATAATCTATTAAACTATGCACCAAAATACATCATGTTAGGTTATTATTTAAGAAAATCTGAAGACAGTAATTAAAAGAAATTCTTGTTGATTTTCTACAGCAAATATATATTCTTCACACAACCTTCAAAAAATTCAAAAAACATACAACCTTCAAAAAATTCAAAAAACATAATCTATTAAACATAATCTATTAAACTATGCACCAAAATACATCATGTTAGGTTATTATTTTTAAAAAATCTGAAGACAGTATTTAAATAAAGAAATTCTTGTTGATTTTCTACAGCAAATATAAACAATATTGCATTTATTCTTCACAAAACCTTCAAAAAATACAAAAAAACAGAATCTATTAAACATAATCTATTAAACTATGCACCAAAATACATCATGTTAGGTTATTATTTTTAAAAAATCTGAAGACAGTATTTAAATAAAGAAATTCTTGTTGATTTTCTACAGCAAATATAAACAATATTGCATTTATTCTTCACAAAACCTTCAAAAAATACAAAAAAACAGAATCTATTAAACATAATCTATTAAACTATGCACCAAAATACATCATGTTAGGTTATTATTTAAGAAAATCTGAAGACAGTAATTAAATAAAGAAATTCTTGTTGATTTTCTACGGCTAATATAAACTATACTGCATTTATTCTTCACACAACCTTTAAAAAAATCAAAAAATTTAACCTTTTTGTAAATTTCTCAAAAATATATTGTTTACACATAATATTTTTATCAAACATATATTAGGAGTTACATGTGAATAACAATATTTTGTAAATTACAATATTTTGAAAACATATGGAATAGTTGGAAAGGTATCTTGACTGCTGATATCTGACTTATTTTTATTACACTGTATCATGAATATTTTTTTTTAACTTTTTTCTTCTTTTTTTTTTTTTGGTCTATACTTAATTTTTTTCCCCATGTAGGCAAATAACCACAAAATAATACATTTCGGTGTTTATTCATAAGTGTGTGTGTGTGTGTGTGTGTGTGTGTGTGTGTGTGTGTGTGTGTGTGTGTGTGTGTGTGTGTGTGTGTGTGTGTGTGTGTGTGTGTGTGTGTGTGTGTGCGTGCGTGCGTGCGTGCGTGCGTGCGTGTGTGCGTGCGTGCGTGCGTGCGTGTGTGTGTGTGTGTGTGTGTGTGTGATTGAATGTCTGTTTTGTCTGTTTCTTTGAAAAGGAAATAAATTATAAAAAAAGAGTTGCATATTTTGTTAACAAAAAAAAAGAATAGTTTATCATAAGTGTCTATCTTGTTTTTGTTTGATACTTCATGTAGTAGTCTCTTGAACAAGTTTAACCCCATATTGTTGGATATAGTTTTACAATTTGTTGTTGTTGTTTTTTTTGCAAACAGTAGAAATAATCTATATTCACCAAGGATACACAGTCTATCAGTCACTAAAAGTAGATACTCATTCAAACTGTATTATACATATTAAAGTTTTGGTCCTACCTGGAACATTCACGTGAAACTTTTTCCCATGTAAGTTTCAATCGGCTGTTTAAACATTGTTTAAATTTGTTATTTTTAATGTATTAATAATATGAATAACCTTAAATATAGACAGTTTCAACTCAAAATTTTTAAGAAAAAGTTGAATTTTCATTATGTGCTTTGATCTTTTTTTCCTTTGCAAGTCTTGTCTTCAGAAAGATCCGACAACTCTTGCCAATAAATTTACATGTTGCTGTTCATATATATGATTTCATTCCAGAAAATGGTATGGTACTATTTACATATTAGGAAACATTTGTGTAATATAAGTAAGACGGATTTTTTTTTTATGTCAAGTAATTTTTTGAAAAAAAAAAGAAGAAGATGTAATGAACAACGGAATTCTAAAAAAAAAAAAGTACATGTAATTTTCATTGATAGACAATATTGAATGGGATGTATTATTGTACTTGTAGATTTAAACATGATTTTATCGAAAAAATGCAAGAAGGATTGGTAAGCAAGGAAATACTTTTTATACCCCTTATTTGGATTTAAGCATGTGAAGGTACAGATACATTGATTAGTAAAAAATCATTAATTTTACTTAGACTTATACAATGCATGTTAAGTTATGGACAAAAACATATATTGTAAAAGCACCATATGCCATTTTTTCCATACAGTAAGAATTATAATGAAAAAAAATTCAAATAAACTCAAATATAAACAGATTCAATTACAGATTTGAAAGACAAACTTTGGTGCTTTGGGATTGTTTTGTTAGTGTTTTCTTTTAGCAATTTCCTTTCTTGGCTGTAAGGAACAACAAAACACTAAAAAGGTAGTTATCATTTAGAGACATTATTGGTGTATTATTGTACTCGTAGATTTAAACATAGTAAATTGAATAAGTTCAAGAAGGATTGGAAAAGAGTCCACTCATTAAAACTTGTATAAAGGTCAAAGTATAGAAAGAATTAAATGTAAATATGTTTGATTAATAACAAATCACAAATAATAAATTTTTACTTGGACTTCTACAATGTATGTTAATTTTTGTTTCATATATTGCGCCATGCACTATTTTTACATACAATAAGACGAATTTCAAACGGTGATTTTTAATGAGGATAATAAATTGCATGAGAATTCACATTAAGGTTGTTTTTTAAAATACAAATATAAATAGATTCAACTAAAAATTTGAAAGAGGTTTTTTTTAATATATTCATATTTGTGCTTTGATCCAGTTTTAATTTGTTTTGTTTTCCTTTAAAGTGTTATGGGATATCTGTCAATAATAATGTGGATAAAAGTATTTTATGATTAGAATACTTTCACCTATTTAGAATTTCCAAATTTTACAATATTTAACCAAAAAGTAACTTTAGAAAATATTTGAAAAGGCTGCTGTTCATATGGTAGACTTTGGATTTTTATTCAAGGAAACGTATAATCATCTTTTACTTGAGAAGTTTTTAATTTGTATGAACATACATCAAATGCAAAAATCAATCCTCAGAATTCTGAAATCATAGGATAGGGTCTGGTTGTCTCACAGAGATGTTTTTTTTTTAAATATGCATTTTATTTTATAGAAATCTTGAACCGTCTGAAATTTTTAAACCTGATTTAATATAATTTTACAATAAATTTACTTATGATTCTAACTCATGTATCATATTATAAAAAAGTGCTTAATGTCAAGAAATCTTATTTTAGAAAATGAAGTCATAGAATATCTGTTTAACGGCTGTATAGAACAGAATTTCTAAAAAAAAAAAATTTTTGTTTAGAAACATTACTAAGGTATTATTGATGCTGGAATTTTTAATACTCTTAGATTAAATGAAATATTCTTCTTATTATTCAAAGGACATTAAAAAAGTTTTTGGTCAGTATTTTTTTTATTTGTAAATAGATTTATCAAATAAAAAGAAGATACATGTCTATTAGAAGTCAACAAAAGAAAATTACGATTTGCCAGCACATGGTGCAGTCATATAACTTTAATTTTCTTTCATTTTTTTTAGCCATAGATAAAATTAGATTTTTTTACAAATATATAATAATTACATCCACAGACTATTTTCTCCTCTATCATGGTGAAATATATATTATGATCTACTGGTTAACAATGTTAATCTTCTCTGAAGTTAAGCAAATGTAATTTTTGTGACCAGGAAAGAAATACGCACAAATATCTAAACAAAATTCTGATACATTCTGACGCATTTTTTTTTCTCATGAGTTCATGTCATAGATTATGCTATCTTTTAAATGAAGTTGAAAATGAATTTCACTTAATCTTAGAATGCCCAAAATATTAATGTGCATTTCTTCTTTATAACTTACTCAATTAACTTTTCGAGACCTTTTACTTTCAATTTTATCTGCATGCTTAACTTACAAAATAGAGAGCATTTGTTCAATCCAAGTATTTTCTTACAAAATTCCTCATTTTTCAAAAAAAAATTGTGTGTGATTATTAATACCACAAAAATTTATATACAAAATGCCGAACCTTTAATGATCGTCAAGTTGCCCTTCTTCCTGGTTTATTTAATATTTTGTGTTTTCTATTAAAACTCAGTTGGCAACAACAGCTGGTACAATTAATTTATTTTCAGGGTGCCTCACTGTTAACTATTTTAGCTGCATCACTGTCTGGTAATTTTTTTCTGTTGCTGTTAAGTTTCTACAAATGTTTCTAACAACTTGAAAAACCCTTTCTCTGCAATGAAATAAAGCAAACAAAATAATGCAGGAAATAATTCGACGCGTCCCACAATTTCAGCGTTTGCAGGAAACCTTATCTTTTTTCTCTCTCATTCTCTATATTTAAATTTGAACATGTTTGTATTGGAGAATGCGGTATGAGGGTTGTCTTCCTTAAACTGTGGAATTCAATATTCATGAATTTTGTAGTTAATTTTTTATTTGAGATCTTATGACTTTGATCGGAAAAAATCATCATAAGAAGTTAAATCACCATGACTCTTGTCACAACATTAGCGAAAGAGTCAAGAAATTACCATGTCAAAGAAAACAAAGATATCAAGTAAAAGAAAACAAAAACACAATGTCAAAGAAAACTAATATTTTATTTCAAAGACATTTAATAGCTAAAAATATATGCATATAAAAATTAAAGACCAATTACTAAACGACGACTCCAGTTGAAAATCAAAATGCAAAACATAAAACAACCCAATTATATATATATATATATATATATATATATATATATATATATATATATATATATATATATATATTCTTGCACTATTGGTCATTTTACACATACATTGATATTATATGTTATTGTAGTACCGATAATTTATATTCATTTTAATTAGTATCGAGCAAAGCAGAACCGAGTTATATGTTTTTATTGTCCATTTGTCTTTCGATAGTGCTATCTCGCATTCGTTTTAATTGACTTAAGTTGCTACTTCTTTTCTATTAAATCTAGAATTATTTTTTTATGATTTACAGAATTTTAACACAATAAATAAAACGTAAATGAAAAAAATGTATCTGTTCTTGAGTCACCTTTCCAGGCTGTAGGTATGGATTATTAAGACTTCTCTCTGCTTTCGGTTGTAGCTCATGTAAACCTGTATAAATAACGGAATTCAAATCCAGTTTTAAAGGATAAGAATGTCCAACAATTCTTAATAAAGGAATTTATAAAATTTAAAACTCACAAAATCGTTTTAATATGATGATAAATGAAAGCCAGGTGTATATTTTTCTCATTCTTCGAGTAAATTAGAATTTTCAAATGAGTTTTAAAAAGACAAAATTAAGAATGAAGATTCGAGGTCTACCTCGGAACATCCTATCCTTATGATATCATTTTCAAATTTTTTCTACGCGAAAATGAACCAATACAATCGCTTCTCGGGATCATTAGATAAAATAGGTAGGGTACATCTAACAGATATTCTGATCAAAAGACAACGGTTGTTTTGATAATTTTACACACTTTATGTTCACAGTCAAGAGAGAACATATTTTTGGTGATTTGACATACATACAACGAAAAAAAAAACAAAAAACCGTCAATATATAGATTTTTTTTTAATAAAGTTAATTTTAGAACATCTTAATAAGATGTGTTGCAAAACTTCCAATTTCATGCATATTTGATTCTTTTCAAATTAAATCTGCAGTTATCCTTGCAGGGGAACAAAATGTTGTTTGAAAATGACCAAATTATAATCATTATTATTATCAAAGACAACCAAAATCACCCTCCATAATACAAAAATTCTTCTTCTCATTCTTCTATCTCAGGTGCAAGGTAGCAATTTGGTTTGTTAACTCCATGTTCCAACAAAGCTCCAAAGGCAAACGTTTACTTTGAAAATCATATCATATAATCTACAATTGCATTTCATAATTCAAATATTCGTCTGATTCAAACTTCAAGGTCTTCATAATATTCATATCTCTTTGTGCATTGACAACCGACAGTGCCTTCTCTCTTGGCCATCATAGCGAAGATTTGTCATGGAACCGAAATATTTAAATCAATGTATCGGATTTCAGCGGAACTGAAAATTTTCTGTTTTTCCCATGTAAGGGAATGATCTCGTGACTAATTGCTCTCGAAGACGAGAGATTGAGATTGTATCATAGAGAAGTTATTGTGCAATTTGATTTATTTCTGACCACTAATTGCCCGACAAAAGGTACTGTCTACTACTCATCACACTTAACTTGTTTCTCCTCTAATGTTACATAATTACAACAACAAATTAGAAAGGCGAATTCTGGGGTGATTGCAAACAGATATGATAGAAATGCATACTTCTCATTCATCTTCAATGAATTATCTTCCAAATATGTAACACGAGTGGTTAGTTGCCGGTATTAGCTTACTCTTAACATTATTTTTGTAACTGATCTTACATGAGTGCCGCATAACAAAACTGATTACCCTTCAAACCATATTTCAACAGTAATTGATGCAATTAAGAATTTTGTCAAAGTGTTGTCAGAAAGAAGGTATGGGACGTATTTACTCAAAGGGGTTAACTTCATGACATGCTGCCATTTGGAATTTGTTAAAGACAACCTGCGCTTAGTCAATCAATAGGTGCACATTCACCTATCTTACTAAATTTTGAATATTTATATCAATATAGAGAGATTGAAATATTATAAGAGAAATTTTCCGATGAAATAGCAATTGAAATTTAAAACGGTAGAATTTTAACGATAGTTTTCTATAAGCAAAGGTCTAGTAGGTACTGATTATTACTGTTATGTTGATGTAGTATGTTTTATAGTTTAACATTTATATCGTTAGTGCTAGTAAAATTGTTCTTTGCATTCTATTGTCGTGTTGTAAATTTTGAATTAACTGGGTGGGTGTAAATACAAAATTTACAACATGACAAATTTTGTATTTACACCCACCCAGTTTATTAAAAATATACAACATGACACTATTATAAAAAGTATTTTCTATTCACACCTTTTGTAAATCGGCGTCCCAACCTATACATGCAATAAACAGAAAAGACGCAGTGCAGCAGTTAAACGAGTTCTTCATTTCAGACATAACGGTAAAATACAACTATGTTAAATACTGGAACACACTTTTAAGAGAATTTTTCGACTGTATTAATTATACATCTTAATCACGCTGAGATATTGCATAATATAAGAAGAAACATACATTGAACATTTAATGAGTAATTAAAAAATATCCTATTTCAATCTACCGCCGATCGATCTGCGGCTCTCTATAGAACTACACTGAAAACCTGGTCTACATTTCAACAGGAAGTCTGGTTTGTAAAGTTTTATAAACTTTCAAAAATGAGCATTCTGTAGGGAAAAAAATTAGAATGCTGCTTTAGATTCCGAACTGAATACGGTGCAATGAGCTTGAGACGGACAATTTAACGTAATAACTGTCTTGGAATAACGGTATTAACGAAATTTTATACGCAATCTAATATGCGTTTAGACACTTAATATCGTTGAAAAGAAAAAGTTTGTAATTGAGAGAGGAGATGACACCCATTTAATGATACCAAGCGTTAAATTTGCTTTTTCAGACAAGAATACAATATCCATAAAATGTAGTTTTTATTAGCATGAAAATAAGATTGATAAGCAACATGCAAAACATTTTGAAAAGCAAGTTTTAGATAAAGATATTGTAAAATGCTCTGTGGTCTATTTCTCAGGTGATCGAACTGTATTGAAATATATTGGGAAAAAACTAAAATATAATTGATACAATTATTTTTTAGCATAAAATAACCATTTAGAACAACCATGAAATGTGAAGACATTTTAACATTTTTTTGGCACCATCATGTTTTACAACATTAATCACAATGCCGAGAAATATTAAAATGTCCACAAACGGGCAAATTCTAATGACGTACAAATTTAAATGAATATTTATTATTTCTGATGTCATGTCCTTGAATCAAAATTCAAAATATTTGATTTCTTGATAAGAAAAATTTGCCTTGATAATTTTATACATGGATCAGAAAAGTTTAAGATAAATATCAGCTATGATTATAATTGCTATTACAGTTCAAACATTTATGGCCGTCGAACAAATATGGTTGAAATAAAATGATGGTTTTATGTAGGAAATATGGTAATAAGTTATCGGCATTAAAAGACATTCTTGATTTATCGACAAAACCCAACCTATGGATCCGTGCAGATGGCTTGGGTGTACATTAGAATTTCCGTGGTAAGAGAGATACCGCAGTCAAATTACAAAAGATTAGTAGAGATAAATATAAAGAACATGGAGAAACAAGATACACGTTGACAAATAATAATTTCAGTGACAATGTGGCATTTTCTGCATCCGTCTATTTTTTAGTTTCTTGTCATATGATAGGCTATTGCCTTGAGAGTATGTAACAACTTTTAATTAATTAATTAAGTCAATTTATTAAACCTGAAAAAAAAAATGAATTTGCCTTTAATAATACATACATGTAAGAATATTTTATGGGACAACTACCAGGTATCATTCCAAATCGAGAAACAATTTTGTATTTGATTTATTTCATTTTATTCAAATGATTATGTTTATTAAACATTATTAATTATTTAATTCATTTGGGACAAGAACTTTTAATTCAAGATGTATTCAGAATTTATAATCTGGTAGTAATATGTACATTCGATTTACAATTAAGTTTTTTTTTCCTTACGGGAATTATTCCCCCTTTCAAACCATTTTGTTAAGGTGAGTATCTCATATGTCACGGAAGAATTATGAAATAAGAAAAATTGTTTATGAAAACTTTAAAGCAACAATCTACGCAATTGCATGTGGGGTTTTTTTTTTAACTAAGAAAAAGATAAATAGCTACTTTGGCACAATGACAAGAACGAATAGTTTTGTTTTAGAGTGCTGTGAAGCAATAATAAAGCAAATGTCATATTTTTCATTTGTAATTAATATGCCTTAATTAAATACAAATTTCTTAAGGATTGGTGTTTTGCAATTGTTTTACTTTACAAATGTAAGGCGACATCAAGTCCATCAAATATTAAAGAAAAATAAAAAAAAATGTTTCTACGAAAAATATCAATATTTTCAGATTAATTAACTTGAGTTTTGAACTTTAACTTAAAGTCAACAATGATCGTTTTGCATAAAAATGTGTTACTAAATTGTTAGATTCTAAACGATATGCTAGGCGTTTACTTTGCAACCTTGAAATAACCTTACTTCAATATAATAGCTTATAGAGTATGAAATTTAATAACTAGGTTTGTTTTGTAAAATCGATGTCTCCTTCAGGGAAGAATTTGCAAAAATAAAATATGAACTAATTTTATCTTTCCTAGTTACTGCATAATGATACATGTACATCTGAATTTGTTTAAGTAAGATACATGAATGTATCAGTAGAACTGAAGCAACGTAAATAGAATTTACATAAAAGTTGCAATTAGTTTATTCCTTTACCTCGGGTCCGTTTATTTTTGCAACTCAAACAGGTCTGACGCACATATCAGCCTTGCTTCATTTAGCTAACATGGCTGTTTGCCGTTTAATTATCTACTTTTTTATTTGCGTGCATCAATCATTTATGTAAATAATAATATCTGATCTTTTCCATAAATGTATACATCTTACTTTGCATAGACTGTTCCATTCATATGTGATCTATATACTAATGAGGAAGTCTGTCGCAACATTCCAAGTTTTTCTTCAATATAGAATGTCTTTTTGACGTAGAACCGATCTTAAAATAGCGAACGCTTTTATGTCATTTGGATCTTGTCATTTAGTCCCATTGCATGTAGGTAATGATACGTGGTATCTGGATTTTGTTGGATTATGATGAACCAGTAGCATTGAATCAGAAAACAAATTATATCTCATTAGCGTTTGGTGCTTACATACAATTTCAAAGGTAGCATATGATCATATAAAATGCTATTTTTAACGAAGAAATCAGTATATGTCAGAAGGATATAGATGAACCGCATCTAAAGACTCTATACTAATTTTATTTCATTTCTTCTGTAGCTTTTACAGCTTTCAAAATGAATTTTGGAAAAATTCTAATTCTTAAGAATATCTGTCTGTCATTATTTATGACCATATATTATAGGTGGTTAACCATACAGGAATCTTAAAGCCTACATTTTTGATATTATTCCAAGCTCACCTAAAGCAGAAAAAAACGGTCGGGTATGTATATGATTAATAATGAAAGGCTTAAACCGAATCGCGAGAAAGGCAGTAGTTAATCCATATTTTGTCATGAATTAGACATTTTACAATACTTCAATAAAATTTAATGCATGTCTTGAATACGGGTATAATCAAGGAGTTTATTTCAATGATTTTGACTTAAAAAAGTAAAATCTGTCCCGTCTAGTTATTTAAATCACGTGATCTGTCATTCACCGAACAGATACGTTCTAAAGATCTAAAAGCAGGTCACGTGGTTTTATTGAAAGTGTAATGCTTATTAAAGGCACCTCCTCCGTATTTTGTATAACAGAACACATGGTATTTCCGTCAGTTCTTGCTTGCTCTCTAAACTTGAATCACATTTGAATTAAACTACAGGGAAGCTGAAACTACCGATAATAGGTAAGTTAATAAATTCTTTTATGTTATTTAATAATTCATATCTGCAAATATATGTTTGGAAAAGCCCTAGTGTTCATTGTATTATTACGAATAGGTTTTGAGTTACAAAATGAAAAATGTTCAGAAAAAAGAAACCTCTGCAGGTGCTTGGCTTTCTTGATTTTAAATTTGGAGTTCTAAAGTACAAACAGGGTGGACATTGTCAGTTATTAGTGTTTGCTGTTGTACGTATTTGTTTAAGATTCCATTAAACTACTCTATTAAGGAGCATCGGAAATGACAATGGTGTTCAGAAAGACAAAAGATACTATTATTCAATATGATATGGTCCATTTATTTTTTATTAATGATAAATATGCATGAATTCACTTAATGTCTGATTCAAGGAGTCACGTGTAGTCCATATTCTCTTAGGTGACACAGATTCCCTTTTGATATGCACTTTGTTTCATTTAAAATATCAATTATCATCCACTTTATGTGGACGAAACATTCAGTAACTGACGTCAAAGATGTTATCCAGTCAAGATATAGAGCTGAATAAATAGAATCGGTAACCCATAGACCATCCAAGTCAATAAATCAGGCAATATTTCTGACTGAAGCATCATTGCCTCTCCTATATTGAAATATATTATCTATTGTCCTTTACAGCTTATCAAACTAGTGAAAACAACACTCGAGATGAGAGACATTTATATAACGGCAAATGACAACAATGACGCAAAGAAAGAGAGTGAGAGTCAAGATTCCCTAGCTTCCTCGGAAACAATGCATCTCAGAAGAAGTATGTTTGGAATAACATCTCCTTTGTATAGAAGCACGAGAAGGAATACTTTGGAAGATTTCGATGACATTCGAAGCATTCTGTCACACAGGTAACCATTATCTGAGGTTTTCTATATGACATTGTTTGTGAGTTTAACGAATCAATGATGACTTTCTTTGAACAGAATAAATTTTATTTCAACGAGTTTCTGACACTGTTATTAAAGATCCACAGGGGCTAAAAAGTAAACATATATGTTAAATTAAAGTATGCTATAATTGTCTCCTAAAGTGTTGTACGAGTAGTGATTAAAGTTAATCTGATACTCTTTCAGCAAAGTCGAGGAGAAATGGGAATCCTTCGTTAATGAGGACGGTGGGGTTTTTTATGTTGACGTACACGAAGACAGTCACCAGGTAGAGAGGAGCAGACGGCAAAGACCCGCCACAGCACGTGCTCGACATCATCGCAGACGACAGAATAGCCGCTGTCCATGTCATTGCAAACAGCAGAATTCAAAAAATTCCGAAATGTATGAAAACAACGTGAAAGAAATACATGAAAATATTACACCACAAGACGACAATTCCGCTGTTAATACTAATTACCTTGAAAGTTTGATAGACTTTCAGTCTCAAATTCTTGCAAACGGAGAAGACAACAATGGAAATGTTTCTTTTGAAACCAACAACATTCAAGACAATTCATTAGGTCTCAAACAAGTCAGTGTGTCTCCTAAAGAACAAGCCAAATGCCCAACCATACATAGAGACCCCGTCTCTGAGATCTTGCATTTTCAGGCTTTCTTTGGAGCCACTTTGTGTCATTATAATCAATGTGCTCAACCACAGGCAGGAGTTCTACATAGCTCAATACAGGAAACTAAATTAGTCGTTCAGTACGTTGAACCAGATAGTCCAGCGGCAAAAGCGGGTGTAGTGAAAGGTAAATATTTTCATATCTATCTCTTTAAAACACGAAATTAATACTGTAATTTTTAATGATGTATTGAAAATTTATCCAATTTGCAAACAGATTAACTTCTGGAACATGTTTTAATATGTAAATTATCACTTTACAGGCGATATTCTTCTGTGTTTGGATGACTTAGAGGCATCACTTTTCTTTGAAGGTGGACTTATTTATCGTCTACCCAAACAATCAGTAAGCAGAGAGGCTTTCAATCTTTTTATCTTCGACCTGAAGTTATTCTACGACATCAAATAAATATCTTTTTCTAATGTTAGATTTAATTTTATAGATGAAATGGACCTTAAAACCATCCGAGGAAACGAACTCTCCAACCACCCTTATTATTCCAACAACATTTCAGGAAGACTCAGCAGAGACCATGAAAGCCAGAAAACAAATTAAAAAGAGTATACTTCAACTTATTTCCCGCGGAGTGAATCCGAAAGTTTCGTCCTTTTTGAAAAAATTGACTCAACATTTAGTATCAGATGCCGAAGAGTTAAAAGTGAGGTAACCGGACAACAGTACCAACAACACAGAAAATGAACATTTTTAACGCCAACCTTTACAATTTGTGTTCAAGCTTGAAGCGCGTATCAACAGTTACGTTGTTCTGTGATCCGGACGTTTAAAGAAGATGTAAAAACCTTGATATATTGTCAATAAAACCTTCCCAAAGATTGTCTAATGTTCGTCATATGCAAGGTTCTGTGCTACTAAACTTTACGTACAACAAAGGAGTTTATTGTTTTCATGTCTCATTAGACATGACGTGCGACCTATATTCCCATATACCCAGGTGGCAGATAGTAAAATGCATTGTATATAACATTTACGAAAAAATTGATAAACCATAAAAATTGGGTTTACGTAATACAAAAGAACATAAAATGCATACAAAATGTCAATGAAAATTTATTTCAAGTCTAGCAATTGTCAGTGAAAGGGAAACGGGTGCATATCAAGCAATCATTTAGACAAAAGATTCTTGTGAACCGAGCTATGGTTCATTTGTATCATTGAAGCGGGTGAAAATTTATTGGGTGGATCGGGGCAAAACCATGCTTTTTTGTGTGTCTTTTTGGATATAGACGGTTAATGGGTGCCCATGTCGATGCAGGGTTTGCGTTATGTTCAACAAGAAAGGCGCCGTTTAAGTTAGAGAAGTTTTTTATTTAGAAAAGCACCAAAAGAACGATAAAAAACGAAACTACTCGGTCCTTGAACGAGGTTTATGAACCATGTATTACTGATTTCAAAGATAAATTCTTACAGAGAAATTATTTCACAAGCCAAAAGAAAATTAATAAATGAAAGTGTTTAGAAGGGTCAGAATGGAATTATTTGGATCAAATTCTTTCACTGAGGATAGGAGAAAAAACTACAATTAATCGGTAAAGCATTCATATATTTCCACATCAGTTCGTTTTTGGCAAAACTCACAATCCTTAACACGAAATATTTTAATTAACAAGGACCGAGTTTTCTTTTCTTTACAAATACACCTCGAGTCACGCTATAAAATGTCCCCGAAAGTTGCTTGTTAATTAAATTAAGTTTTTTTTTAATTCTTCACTTACATGTTGAAATTTTTTTATCGCAAGACTAGCCCTTTAACGCTTGCTGAGATCTACTACTTGTTTCGCCACTTTTCTTTCTTTTCATTGAACATTTTCCTGACACAAGCAGCTGTCGGGAAGCACTTGAAAGGAAAATCTATTTTATCGCATTATAACTTATTGACAATAATGTCAGGTGTAGCACCACTGTCAGACTCGATCCCCCCATCGGCTGGTACTTGGACAAAAGCAGCCTCCAATACGATATATTCCCGTCTGAATATCAAAACAAACGCCAGAAATGGGCAGGCCGCGAAGAACAAAGACCACATGGAGCCTTTGGTAGGTCGGGTCAATATTTACCTTTCAATTAAACATCACCGTGTAATCTCCACTTCGTGTTTAAATTTTTATAGCAGGAAATTTACCGTTTTACGAACAATAGCTTCTATTTCTGAATTGGTTTCCTTTCTGAACTCAATTCTCTGATCCCTTCTAATCGGCACCCGTTAAAGAAAGAGAATAATATTGGCATTTAACAGTTGGTTACTTTGTACATATATCTGAGGTGACACAACAGCATTACATTCGATATTATTTTTTATTAACTTGAAGTATATTTTCAGAAGGCATGAACCCTTTCTGTTCTATTGCCTGTTTTCCGGACAGATGACTTTTATCCCACAAAAATGGTAAAAAGATTCCAATGAGTTTTCACTTAAGTAAACTTCTTTTGAATGTTTGAAAATCGTTTTGCATTATTATGCAATTGTGCTGTGCAAGACCATTTCCTTCTGTCAACAAACCGGTGTCCATTCTCTCGACAGGGTTTTTTTTGAAACTCATTGGATACCTTCAATCGTTGTCAACAATAAGCCGCCCTCGGCCCACTTTCAGATAATAAAACATTAAAATTTTTCATCGGGGGTTTCTTTTTATTAAAAACAACAATTTCGATACTTTTTCTACAATGCACATAGCCTGTAATTGCATTCCATGTTATGCTGTGCTAGTTTATCATCAATATTCAGAAAACCCCTCAAAAATCTTGAATCTAGAATTTCATCATCAAAGGTTTCTAAAATCGTTTTGAAAAAAGTTTAAATTAAAGAAAAAACCATTAGTATTCAAAATATGATATCCTTAGAATGAGTAGGTTTATTCTGAAAACTGAGGGGAAGAAGATTCGAAACTTTGCAAGCAGAAACTGCTTAATCATTGAGGGAGGCAATACGATTTATACCAACAAAAGGTTTTAACGAATGAAAACAGACAAAACTATTTCTAAACAAGAACACTATCAGAATGAGTTGGTCTGATTTTACAACAACTTCCCTACATACGGCAAAGTAATTAAAAGACCCCCTTAATCCAAAATATAGGTGAAATCAGTACAAAAGTTTAATGTTATTATAAAGTTTTATTCTTTGTAATTGGATCATACTCCATGTCGCTTACAACAAAAGAACAATTATCCTTCAATTAATCCGCACTGATTGTGTCGAATTAAATGTTAATAAAATTGAATTAAGTTATTAAAAAGTTTATGGGAAAATGTATCGCATTAAAAGCTTTTTATTTTTTAAATCATAACCAAGTTAACAGATCTACAGGTATATGACTGTGTTGATAGTCGAAACCTTATAAGTATCGCAGCGAACATTCTAACTTTTAAATCATTATGATCCTGAAAATAAACCCAATTGTTTATGATATCGAAAAAGAGTATTTATAACAGAGTTCAGTGCGAGAAGGGCAAAGAACTGGTTCTTTTACAAACAGACACAGAAACGTGATAATCAGCCTTATACTCGTGGAAGCCATTGTCAAAATTTGTCTCTGAAGCGACACTTCCGTTCCTATTTGTCTTTGGTAAAAGCCACTTACGACAGATCACAGCAACCGTTCGTGGCCATGTTTACACGCCATATTAGTAGTCTCATTAAGTTAGCGTGTACACACTCATCTGGCTTTGTTTTAATAAAAATATCACTGCCTTTAAACATTCTCCATTTCGTGATTAGATTTATTGGTCCGCGTATCTCACAACAGTATATCATTACCTTGTAAAAGATAAAAGAGGAAACAGGTCGTTTGTGCTGAAGTGAGGCTCAAGGACAATAACTAACTCGATACTGTCAGCAATAAAGCCAGCCATGTTACTTTTAAGAGATACACTACTTTATATATAAGAGGATTGAGCTTTTTTCTACGTCTGTTCGTTGGTAAGGTATTGAGAATGATCTGTGGAATTCTATGTATAGTATCAAATACTTCATAAGCTATGTACTATATTGATTTTGATTTGAAATTGCAGTTGTTTAAGAAAGTAATTTTAGGATATTTATGTCCAAATATTGATAAAGAATCCTAGTAATTGTAAAAATGAACACCAACAGTCATCTTTACCTCAAATAAATCACCAAAATATTGTGATAGTGGTAAAAGAGTAAAAAGATATAGTATATGTTTTATTGTATATCTAAGTAAGCATTAACAGAGTATATGTAAAATCATAGAGGTTATTAGTATAAACGATTTCAGGTTCCCACAGGAAAAGTTCAAGTTGAGGATCTATTTTTTTATGCATATAAATATTTATAGATCTTATCATTCCTTCTACTATATTCAACCAACAGCCTAATAAACTGCTTTTTTCGAAGCTAGCAATAAATGTCAGCTATTTCTGAATGGGGAAATATCAAGGAAGAAGGAACTGTACACCACAAGACTAGAGATCCTAATCAATACTTTTAAACTAAAAATAAAAGTGCCAAATATAAGGTCTTTACGTCATAATGCTCACCCGACCCTTTGTTAGTTAGAAGTACATTATCTAAACTGAAAGAAGAAGAATGTTTTAGCCATTGCACTGCATACACAAACAAACTTTTACACTATAGTTTATATGAATGGTGGTTAAATGTACATGTTATTTTAAAAATGAAATACTTTTATGGATAGTCTAAATGATCAATAATTAAGTAAAATTCTCTTATTATAGGAAATGCGTCCTTTTTTTGGTCCTTTTTATAAGTTTGAGGAAAAAAATACCCAAATCAAGATAAACATTTTTTCCTTAAGAAGACGGTTACTTTTAAACGTAAACATTTCAGAATTTATGTTGTCATTTATCGATTTTAGAAGAATGTTTTATGTGCAAAACTTTACAAGCAGAATATCATTCGACGAGTTTATAATCCTCTGCAAATAAATCTGTCAGCCTATTGCAATCTTTTATAAACTAGACTGAAGTGTAATATTTCTCATTATTCAACAAATATTTTGGTAAGTTGAAATTCATACAGAACATCCTCTTATGTATAGAAAAATGGAATGTATTTTCTAACCTCAAACGATCAAAAATTTGTTAATTTCAACTGTTATCCTCCCAAACAGGCACTATCTATTTTATTATACTGAATGTCTTAATTTTAGAGAATATATAGAAATGACATGAATTCTACGGCGAACCGTACGCGCATGATTTACGCGCATGTAACAATTCGTTGTGTTACCCGTTGCTAAGTGTGTTGCTAATGCTGAGGGTAATAGAACGGATTATCAACTGCGTCTAAACCAATCAGATTTCAGTATTTAATATGAAAGTATAATAAAACGAATTGTTACATGCGCGTAAATTATGTGCGTACGGTTCGCCGTAGAATCCACGTCATTTCTATATAAAAGCAATATAAAAATTCTCTAAAATTAAGACATTCAATATAATAAAACAAATAGTGCCTGTTTGGGAGGATAACAGTTGAAATTGACACCCCTCGAAAACCATTGTCAACCTCCGCTTCGCGTCGATTGAAAATGGTTTCCTCGGGGTGTCAATTTCAACTGTTACCCTCCCAAACAGGCACTATTTATATAATAACACATGGTTCAAACTGTCCCCGCCTTCGTCGTAGATATCATTTTATAACTGAAATGGGGCACTCGAGGGGAGACGATATTAAATGTATAAGATACAATATTGTTCTTCAAAATACATATAAACAATATTTTACGTATAATTTTAGGTGTTGAATCATCTTCATCTGATGTGTGTGAAATCGTTCGACATTTTGATTTTCGGTGTTGATATCATTACAAGAAATAAGAACTATTCAACGTTAATGCTCTTAAACAATTCGTTATCACATTGCCTATGTATATAAATTTGTACTTCCTTAATTAACCTGGTGCGCACGCACCACTTGAAATCACATGACATCTACCTTTCTTGAATATCTGGGACAGTATCTGTGAGGTTCAAGCTAGAAACCATGGGAACAAAACAGACAGCTACCAGCTGCTGTAAGTAACCACCGTTTAATCACGTAGACCTTCCAAAATGAGACGAATTGTTGCCCAAGAATAGCTAATAATTGGTTTAAAAGTTTGTCTTTTTTATTCAATTTTCCACCAATTGGCAACATAATGTCAATACTCACACAATAGCGACTCACGTTCCCCTCTTCTCAGCCGATTATTCTGCCTGGGCTTGGCATTTCTTATTATAGCTCATTATGAGCGTATATCTTAATCATCGGTGTCCTAAGCTCTCAAAAGGCTGAACAGTGTCAGATTTCAAACAAGTATATTGACTGAGATCAATACAATATATTAAATTGAAGTTATTTCACCTTAATATATAGACTAAGTATAGATTGATATAAAAATAAATAAAATAGTCTTTGACAAGAATAGAAGAGTTTGTCACTCCTCGTTGGAGCAAATGATTACTTTCGCTGTCTTTAGAAAGGATGGGTTGACAAAAAAGAGTTTTCTAAAGACCCAGGGTTGCAAGACACGGTGCATTTCAATGTTGTGTGTATAATTAATTCTGTGTGCTGCACTTTAAATCCACATTATCAGTTGTATTTGTGTTTTCTTAAACCAATTGGCTGAAATGTATACAAATCTCAGCCTTATCTTTGATATATGTACTCCTTCTTCTCAAAAGAAAATAATGTACTTCTGCGATATGACTGAAAAAGAAGCATTCTTGTTGACTGGCTAGTTCACACCCACTGCATATTTAAATACATGTACCTTGGAAAAGAAAAGTTATCAAGTCTGTATAGTAGAAGCATTATCTATCTGTACACGCTTTATATTTTTGATCCAGCTGAAAAAAAAAATGAAAATAATGTATATTTAAAAAAACTACATTTTTTAATATTCTAAAATTACATGTCCTTATAGTCCTCGATCTCGACGAAATTGGTTTTTTTTGTCGAGATACCGGAATACAGCTTTTAAAGCAATGATACCAAACTACTTTTGTGTCAAATCCGGATTCGTGCATTTGTACCGTAAAAAGTTAACAGTTTACACCGTTGGTTACGATGACATCTTTAACACACATCCTTAGTTACAAGGACTTATTTATAAGACGTTATTATTGACATCATCATCTATCATTATTCGAAAGTAAAAAAAAAAAAAAAAGGTATTTATGAATAATAAACATGAAAAAGACATTTACAAAAGAGGCAAGTTAGAATTATGTTTGAATTATCCAATAATAATGTCAACGAAATTCTAAAATTGAACTTATGTAATGCTTACATGTAGCAATAATCGGAGATAAAAAATTTCCCTACAGCACTGTAAATGTTTAAAGCAGTTTATTGCATTGGAGAACACGAAAAAACGTGCGTTGCAAAAATTACTATGAGGAAAAAGAATGCATCTCGGGAAGAGTGCAGATTAATCATTTCTAGAATGGAATCTATGAGATTTTCCGTTCAGATGAGCAATTTGCTTTGAACAAATACTCGGTGTATTTGCTCAATGCTGATCATTCTAAACACTTTTCAAAAGTCAAAAGTCTGTATATCAAAATTTACATTTCATTTTCACAATATTTTAACCAGAATGAATACTCGTCAAAATTGCTTGCAGCATTCAAGACGCCAGGTTAGAGCAAAATGTCAAATCAAACTTTTATGCACAATTTCGAGCAGATTCGTGTAACAAAAATTATGCTATCAAAAATTGTAATATTATTTGTTTAGTCAGTCACATTTATAATCTTTCTACACAATCTCAGAGAGATCGGTCAATTGATAAGAAAAACTAGAATTTATTTTTCAATCATGAACCTTTTCGCTGGACTGTGAGCACAAGTAAACACTATCAGTCTCAGCAGGACCTAGTTGATTACATTATTCACGGAGAACTTTAGTTCGTATACAAACGAACGAGACTTTTTTCTAGCTTATATATCTACACAACATGAATATATTTCTTGAGACCTTGGCACATTACAAATACTTGTACCTTTAAGGCCTTCAATTAATCTTTAAAAGGAAAACGAAGATTATGATAGCTTTGGTATGCACAATTATCAATGTTACAGTGACAAACTGCATCATTAGTTAATTTTATGATCGTCGTAATAAATCTTAAAGGACATGAAAAAGAAATAAAATCGCTTCAATGTGTCAAAAAATCACATGTTTCTTTCATTTTAATCTCATCAAAATCCAACCTTTTCATGATGTCATATATTTAGTTTTCATGCATCTTCTATAATTATATTGTTCTCCAGCAAACACAATTGCTATTCACTCCGGTAATCTTGCGTAGACAGAGTCGCTTCCGCAGATTTTCCACGAAAATATCGCATCACCAATTATTAAAATTAGATAAGTCATGAATTTCAAAAGAATCAGGACCAATTTTATTCCAGACATTTCTGAATTGTTTGCACTTATTATTTTTGTGATGAACAACATGTAATTGGTTACACATATGAAACACAGTTTTTTTCGATTGGTAAAGTATATCTACACCGTCTTCTTATAATTTAGAAGCTTATTGAGAAGTTTTTATGTCCGACGAGGAAATGAGCATCTTTTCTGTAAAGTATAGGTAAAAAATGTACCGGGGCTTCTGTAGCAAGAGATTCTGGACATATATCGGTTTTACCGTCATGGGTCATTTACATAATCCCGAATACTTCCAGAAACCGACAAAAAAACCACCCAGGGTAATTTTTCCTGATTTTGCAATTGCTATGTTTTGTCATCTTTGCTTGTTGTCTTCCCTTTGTTTTGGTTACAACCGACACTGGGTCTGAGCTTTGTAATATGACTACATTTTCTAATCATATTTCAGATATCATTCTTTTTTTCTGATAAATAAAGCACTTTCTATTGAGCTTCAGTTATTGGTCGTCATTTTTTGGTGGTTATCCTGAACAATTGTGTCTACGAAGCGCATGTTTCGCTTGTAAAGCATTTAACAACCTTTTGTCACAATCTATTTCCCTGTACAATTGGGAACACATGCAAAACAATTTTTATCTTGGAGAACAATCCATATTATTTCCATAGACGGCAACAAGTGCCCGATTGGGATCGTCCTCGGTGACACTAGCAGAGAGCTAGATCTAGATTTCCAATCACAAATTGGTAATGAAATAGAGCATGCTCTCTCCAGATTGCCTTGTTGAACCAGCTTTGTGCAACAATGAAAACATTCTATTTTTGAGAAGAAGATTATTACAATGACCTGCTGCCTCTCGTTACAACCGCTGATTGGGACTAGGGTACGGATTATGAGAGTTTTGATGAATAATCTATTATCTGGCGATGAACAGTCGGTGCAACATATCACAACATTGGAAACCAAATACCCTAACTCCCTCCCCCATTCAAATCCATGTAGTTCATTTACATGGCCTTGTCAAGTTCTATATTGAGTGCTCTGTGTACACATAGGCCACAATGAGACAACATTGTTCTCAGGAAGAAGGGTTTGACCGGGAAAATTGTTACTCTCAGGTTTTAATTAATTTTGGAATTAATGCAATTCGCCCGTACGAATGGCATCACTGGAGAGGAACTTGGAAGCATAGAATAGTTATACACGACCAATATGAACACTTCGTAAACTTGACATGGTGTATATTCAGATTTTCTTTTTATCCAGAGACAAGAAAAGTACATACTTCTGATCGAAAATAAAGTCAAGAAGAGTTTTCAAATTACAATTTCATTCGCGACTTTTTTATTATTTTCCAATGAAGTACCGAAATACAAAAAATTCTTTAAATAACTGTTCTTTGTTGTTTTGGTAGATTAATTTCATGATTCTTTAATATTGTGTGATTAAGTAGACAATAATCGGATTTACTCCCACCAGGCGGACAAATGGAGTAATCTCCGTGTAACAAAAACGTTCAAGTAGTCCCTTTCTTCTTCTGAAATCACACAGTGTCAAGGGATTACAAGTACCAAACTTAACAAGATTGTCCGCTAAAATCCTTATTATTAAACATTTAAAGACAAATTATACAAAAACATGGCAAGTTCTTATACTAAGATTACTTCTTGTCTTGTACGCAATTGTGTATCTCTCAATTTGTTTCCCGTCGGTGTGAATTTATGGATCGGGTTGGATTAGAGCTGGATGCAAGCAGAGGCGAGAATCTGTGTCTGAACAATAAGGTATCGGTGACAAGGGGAGACAAATGAAGCTTGTCAGTATACTGTTCACTAATATTACGAAGACATTGCGGGAGATATTGGAACTTTTGATATAAATTATGTCTGACTAAATCTGTAATTGAAATCCCCGACAAAAGGTAAGGTATTTTATCGAACAGACACCCTTCATATGTTAATAAAAGCATGCTACGATTTCAGATCATTTTAATACGAGCAGAGTGTTTACGAGAGGATGTCTCTCAAGTTCTAAAATATATAAGTCGATTTTTAAAAATTATTGCATTTTATAAATACTTTTAATTTAAAATCATTCTAAAATTGAAAGTGTACTATTTAAATTGCTTTGGAAGTTTCAGTTGCATTTTATGATTCTTGTATGACATATTACAGTTTGTAATAGTAATTCAAAAGATTGAAAGACATGGGGTCAGGAAAGTATTCCCCCGAAATCAAAAATCTATGAGGGGGGGGGGGGATGTTGTTGACTTAATCCGTGTGTCTCGGCAACTTACTTTGGGAATATTACAGTACAGGTAAAAAAAGGTTCATGGTCAGATATCAGTACCACTAAAGGATAAAGGTTATTTATATTGGTTCAATGTCAAATGAAATTTTATGCTGGTTTTTTTTTTAATTTCAAGGACACGGAGTTTAAAAAACACATCTTGTCTTTTGGCAGAAAAAAAATAAGATTTCTAAAGATTTTTTATTTATAAAACTAAAAGCATTTTCTACTTGTTTACTATATACACCAATAGCTTATGGAATACCCGTCCCGGAAGAAGAAATATTAAAAGGTAATAGTGAATGAACCCATCTAGATAGTCTGATGGTATCATATCTTGTTTTGATCTTTTTGTCAGATAACACAGCAAATTTAGATAAAGTAAATTTCGCATATATATCTGATATTTACATTTATATATTCACTGAAGAGGGGATAATTTGATATGGGGTCAGCAACATGAAAAGTTCCAGTTACTAGATCTCTAAAGACGAAGTCCTTCTCTATTATCTACATATATAAATAGCCAGGATGATTATTTATCATATATTGAACAATCGGTTTGCTAAACAATGATGAAGGTTTTTTTTCATTCCCGAATGTAGATACCATCACGGTTGGGTGTACAAATGTACATGTAGTTATGTGGAAGTTGGAACGTTTCAAATTACAGAATCTGAAGGGTTAGATTAAAAGGCATAGAAAAATGCCGAAAAAATCACAAGCTGCTTGAAATCTGTCAGATTTAGTTTACGACTACCCCATAACAATCAGACACTCATGTTTCCTCCCTAAATTTAAAACCGTTGTCGCCTCAAATCAAGGACAAGCTATTGTTGACGGTCTGGAGAATGGAAGGTTGTTATACTCCGACTTCATTTTCTGTCATAAATATAGCGCGAAACAAACTTTAATATCCAATTTGTTCATATTAAGAGGAATTACAGGGAAATTTGATAAAGGGTGGGCGTATTTTGAATTCTTACAGATTTTTTTTTCTATTTTGTTTTATTGTTGTGAAATGCCTTAAGAAATTGCAATCATGAAGTTTCTCTATCGTTAATTGCCTATTAGAAACGTCAGCTTCGCGTTGGTTTTATAAACAACAATGTTTAAAATCAACCCCTACCTTGGATACACATTTTCACGTACATTTCAAGATATTATATTTTCTTATGAGATTTTTTCATCAAATGTGCTCTCTCTCTCTCTCTCTCTCTCTCTCTCTCTCTCTCTCTCTCTCTCTCACAATTTTTTTTAACGATTATTGAAAACTCGTCAAAATTGTGTTTACTATCCTCGGTTACTTGCACGCCTTTTTATCGTTTTCTGATATCATGAATTTCCTTTTCACTCATTACTTTGCATTCAACTTATTATCTAAATTGGGTGATTAGCGATCCCCGTGTCAGGAGCATTCTCCGATGGATAAAATGATATCCTTCCGCGACCGATAGAAAATAATTCCATACAAAAAGGCGTGATCGTCTGTAACAACATAAACAACTTTGACAAATATCACCTATACTTAAAATTAATATCACGGGTAGTTATTCTCTTTTTAATGTTCAGCAAATATTCCAATCAATAATCCAGTTCGAGGTGAATGAAAGTTGAATGTATTTGAAAAGCTTAAATTCATCGACAAATGAAAACATCGTTATATCAGAATATTTAAAAGGGGTGTCGATTCATTTAAGGGCACAACTTTTTTTCTTTGTTTTTAGAACTTATACTTGATGTAGTTTGGTGCATTTATATAAGTATATCAATGCATTGTATTTGATTATGTTACTTTAGAACCCTACAGTGAACAATATATTCTCTGTATAACGCCATCTTCGTCGTCTTTTGCACTTCCCTTTGCACCTTTGTATTGGTGGGGACTCTCTTTGCTTTCCGAACCGTAACGTCCTACAATATGCATACACATTTCCTGAAACAAAAGAGGCTGTTGTCTTGACAGTGAATGCAAACCTTTCATTTAAGAAATCGATTCTTGTATCAATAGCTAGCTGAAAGGCTATCACTGCGAGAAAATTTTAATTAAGAAAAATTATGATGCTATCTCAGGCGAC
This sequence comes from Magallana gigas, assembly GCF_963853765.1. NCBI lineage: Eukaryota > Metazoa > Mollusca > Bivalvia > Ostreida > Ostreidae > Magallana > Magallana gigas. Next base: position 43,540,048 of record NC_088854.1, read on the forward strand.
GTACAATACAAAGAACTTGAAAGAAGCTTCCTGTCTGTGTACAGATAAAAAAAAATATTATAAGACAGCGAGCTACTAAGAGCCGGCGAGTTTGTGTGTTTTTGCCAAAGTCAGAATCTGCAGTTTACTTTATTAAGGTAAGAATTAACGAAAGCCGCGGTTTGGTTATCGTGACGTCATCGTGAATGTTGCCTCGCTCGATTTGTTGTTCTGGTTTCTCCGCTCCTTCTGTCGTGTTACTGGCAGTGATTTAGAATGACAGGGGGAAACCGTCATGTCCATTAAACTGATTTAATAATCTATCAAACTTTCAATTTTCGAGATATTATCGCCCTGGAAATACTTTTATCTGGCAGTAATGTGCAAATTTCTGTCGTGTGCTCCCTTTAGCCACGAAGGTTACACTTTTTGATCGACAGTTAGCTCTTCTGACATCCGCTCTGTTGGGTACAAAATCATTAGAGCAATTACATGGCAATATCGCACAATGGAAATCACTTATCGAGATTAAAAATGACAATCGTCGATCAGCTTTGCGGCTATAAGTATTTAATCCGACAGTAGGGTATACCTGTAAGACGACACGTTCTATTGGTCGAATTCTTCTCTCCCCCTAAAAACACCTTAGCTCGTGATTTGCGTTTCTTTGATTTGCACAAAACCAAGAATGCATACAGTCTGGAAAACAAGCAACAAACACGGTGTTTGTATGCAGCGATTATCGAGCTGGGGGTGCCGTTTTGTCAAAGTTTGTGATTTTAGACTGATCTTTCTTTAACTTCATTCACTTATTAACGGCAATTAATCATCACTGGCAACGTCTTTCGCAAGACCCAGGGTAAAACTGGGCCTCGATGTCAAATTTCATATTCATATCGAAAAACGAGAAACTCTATTTCCAGAACTTTTCCGGTGTCCATTAAAATATGGTAAAACGGGGTTAATTTCATATTATCATTCCAATCGTTAAATAAATTTGGCCTTTGATTACTCTCTTTAATAATTCATATCGTATAATTTAAACCCCAATGTTTGCATGAAGAATTAGAGATTGAGTATGATTGCACCTAAACATTATGTAGGCGATTCCTTAAATATGACACACTATCATGAATATATTATGTGTTCTACAATTGCCAAAGGAATGGAGTTGATGTGCATATCTCAACGGTAATTCAAAAGAATTTTACAATTCCAGGTGCACTGAATAAAGTCATTTTGCTTTATTTTCCACTCTCCATATATATCTTATGAAGATAGGCAGCGACTGGTTGACTATCAGCTTTGAATACCGCACAGAAAATTAGACCCAAATTAATTACAAGAACACTCCAAACGTCCTTGCAGAATATTTTTTTGCGTATTCTTTTGAAATAATAGATTGAATCACGCACAATGGAATGCTATCAATGGTTGCTACATTGCAGTCAAACGAGATTGGAAATGGAACGAACGTCTTATCATTCCTTTTGAAGCAAACAATAACTTTCAATTTGTTCTAGTCTGATTTCCGAAAAATTACAATTTGTTTTGTAGAAAGAAAAAAAATACAGAACTTCAAACAAATCAACGAAGATTGGAAGGGGAATGAAAGAACGTCAAATGAATACATGTATGACTTTCCTTGAAATCATTTCTGATGTTGTGCAAAAGGGACCAACTACCAAACGTTTTAAGAGCGGGATGTTTGGAGTGTCGGCATTGCCTATATACAGGAGCAGGAAGAGGGATAAACTTGACGATTTCGATGGAATTAGAAGTATTTTATCACACAGGTATATAATCCTCGCACACGGGTATATTTCTTGTTTGCTCTTTCTCTCGTGTCCCTATTGTGTAATCTGTCGCTCACTTCCACGGTGTGTGTGTCTAAGAGTAGATAAATAATGATAGATAATTTCTTTGACGGGTTATGTGTACACTTGCATGATGAATCAACATCGTAATGTGCATTAGATAACTCAAAGGTCAGGGGTCAAGTTAGATCTTACGGTGACCCCACTTCAAGACGACCACTCGCCCGATGAGCTGAGTAGATTTTCGCCCCAAGTGCTGACACCCCCTTGGTTGTGTAAACAGCTATGTGGAATCCCCCTAAGTCGATCAAAGGAACACGTGATTTTGTTCCAAGTTGTGGTCTTGAGTGCATAGACTACATAAAAGGAGCCCCCGGGAGCTTTTCGCCTTTCTTTCTTGCCTTACCAAGACACTTGACTTGCAGTATAGTAAAAGGAACAACTTTCCAAAAGTTCCAAGATATTTAGGTACTTCTTTTTGATCGCCGGTATAATTGTCGTGCGTGTAGTATATACACAATGTGAAGGTTTGTTGGAACAAGCGCAGTGTTTATATAGAGGTATATATAGAAAGGATACTTACTTCTCCGCCAGATCGTCTGATGTGAATTTTATTATACTGTACTATCGCATTTGATTCGATGACGATGACCAGAACCTATGATGCGTCTCTACCTTCTTGGCAAATCTAACAGAGGACATCCAATTTTCGATCATATATTCTCCTCTTGTTTGTCGATATTTTAGTTCCTGTCTTGCAGTCATTGGCATCAATCAATCAATCTATCAGTCATTTTTCAATCATTTTCTATATGGATATGATTGCCATTGTTTCTATTGCGATTCATTTGGTTTCCATCCTGTTTATAGAATACTTCTATATATGATTTTCATGATGACGTCATTGTTGCGCTTTATTGTAACGTAACTGAGATTATGTTATACGGCTGTGGAAAAGATATACCTAGTATGTCCTTACTGGCAAAGAATGCCAACACAGTTAAGCTAATGTTGCAGTTAATATGTAGCAAATATTTCAAAAGGTGAAAATTTTTACGAGCAATTGATTAGTGTCATATTTGATATGTTGATAAATGCAACTATGTGGATTTTTTTTATACTGTACCAACTGGTTTCCTTATTACATTCTAAAAACTTCATTTAAGGTCAAGATCTAGTAAATGAAAGGTGCCTACAGGTTTATGAAATTCAAGATATTAATTCTTTTAATGATGCTTTATAACAATATCTTTGTTTCATAGGGTGTACCGGGGCTAAAAATTTTGCTAAACACAATGAAAAATCATGTTTTAAACAACCATTTTCTATGAAACATGAAGGATAAAAGTAACAAATCTCAGAGTTGTGTCCCTTTTTGACTAATGAAATATATCTAGATTGCCTACAGTCTCTCCAAAAACGGCATTAAACAAGCTCTTGACCACCTCTTTAAAATGATGTCAAATTGAATATGGGTACCGGGATTACTTTTCCCGTTATTAAAAATAGAATGTCAAAATATTGTTTTATTTTCCACATAATTCCTTCAAAGTCGTAAAATACGGGAAAAGATTCATCAGATCAATCATGACGTCATAATGGTTCTAGCATTAGAAAGAGACTCTGGAACCATTTACTAGATCTTGACCTTAAGTGAAATTTTATCCTAAAAGTTTATGCAAAAGAATTTTAAGAAACTTCTTGAATACGATTTTGTTGTCCAAAGACGGATGTAAGCTCTTGAACTTATTCAAATTTTCCTCTTTTTTTTTGGGGGGGGGGGGGGGGATGTAGTGGTAGAGGGTCACTCTTTCTCTTTCTCTTTATCGGATTAACTGAAATTTTAAAAACTTCACTTAAAACATTTTGTACATATAGTTCGGAATTTCCTGTTGACTAATGCACAAAAATGGAGAATGACAACGTCCCTGTTAATATTGACGTGATAATGTTCAAAAATATTTAATACATTTTTATATTGTTCTTTGATAAAAAATATCTATGTTATTACGATAATGTTTGTTGATATTTTTTAATCTTTGGGTCTTTTCTTCAAAGCACATGTCGCATATTGTTTAAAATTTTAACATGTAAAAAATTAAGAAAGATTGCTGATTTTCAAAATTAAAAATGTCACTTTACATGGGAAAAAAAATGAAATTAAATGAAATAGCTTAAGTTTTAAAAAGATAACTGATTTTGAAACTGACCCACTATCAATCAAAATTACATTTACTTGAAATAATCATAGACATATATCGTTACTCAGTATATGTCTATTAAATACATGTGTTTAAATACGTAACCGTAGATATACGTATTCTAAGAGGAAACCAAAGAAAGATAATCCGAAATGTAAGAGTTACATTTCTTTAAAGATCTCTTTTGTATTTGGAGTCACGTAACCCACATATTTTTTAAGATGCCCGGATGTAAACAAAATGGAGGACTTGTACAGACAATAACAGAAGATTGTCTATTAAACATGTGAATATTCTTGATTTTCGTGGTTTGATATGGCATTTAATTCTAATTTCAAACCATTTTATGATCCTGGAAATGAAAAAATACACAGAAACAACGTCGGAACCAACAACTTCACTAAGTCAAGCGAAGAATCAAGTGCGATTCAACAACAGAGGGCACCTGCTCGAATATCGAAGTATATTTTTGTTTTTTTTTGTACAAAGTGATAATTTCATTTTTATTTTTTGGTTTTAGATAAACAAATTAAATGGTTTACAACGAAAAATACGATGTTCTGATATTTATTATGTACGTGTAACATGTTCCAGACTATTTGACAAACTATATTGGCCTAAGACCAATTTTATCTCGTTGAGTATCATTCCTCTCCAGTGCATTGTTACATCATTTTTTGTATATTAATTTATGTTTTGATAAAACGAAGTAAAAATGCCTCGGTGAGAAATGGTACTTAAAGAGATTTGGTTCTAGGCCAGTATTAATATGAAGCGACTTTTGAAGGAGGTTTCAAAAGTAAAACACCATTAGGCTTAACATCATCACATGTATCACCATTACCAAGATTGATATTTGTAATGTTTCAAACTTGTTGATGGATTTTTAAAGAAATGGGGACCCCTAATATGTGCCCATGCATGTACCAAGTTAAAAATGTGCAAAAAAATGCTTTAGAATAGTGATTCCTTTCACTTTTTATTACATGCACACCTGTGATGCATCTATTATTTCATTTGTGCATTTTTAGACTAGAAATAGCATATATTGTGCATACAAAATTTTTACTTTAACATCTCAAAAAATATCACTTTAATTGTCTTTAAACTTAGAAGGTATATGCCTAAATCACTACGTGTAATGACATGTGTTTTGAATGCCTAATAAAGTATTGATATTAGATTTCTTTTTTTTTCCAAATCCTATTTAGAGCAATGCCTTGAGAGAGTTCAACCAGTGGGTTCAGGACGTGTTTTTGCACTGAGTGCTTTTAGAGACAAGTAATAAAGAGTCAATTTGTAGATGTTCAGGTTTCTTTTCACCTGATCACAAAATGTTTTAATGTTTTTGTTAGGGTTCGTGGTTTCATTAGATATGTGTTGTGCAATGACAAAAGGGAAAGCATGTACCCGTATTATATGATATTGATATTTTTAGATACTTAATTATTAATCAAAGCACTTGATATTCAAAACCATTCTTGAAAAGATGTCTGAAGAGTTGCCCTTTCTCTGAGTGTTTAACAACATGTATTCCCAATGCCAAGATTTTGTATTAGTGACAATCAATGGTTGAAATACCCGGTATATTCACATCCCACTTGGGAACATTTTGTTGTTTATTTGGTGTTTAATTAATTGTTATGCATGCTGAAATTACACCCACTGTGGTTATGGTACAAGTGCCCAGGATGCATGTTTTGTTATGGACTGGACCAACTTTCTTGTTATATATATTATAAATCATTCATCACTAAACATTTAAACTTGCTCATTTCATTATTTATGTGTATAAAGATAATTTTTTTACAGAGTACTTTACAGCATTACATCCTTATTTGTTAAATGTTGTTTTCTTTTTACGTCTTGAAAATGAAAGTATATAGAAAATCTAAATATAACGACATGAAATTATGTAACGTGATTTTCTTGCATCTTTTGAATCAAGATTTAGTTTGTTTAACACTTAAATTATTTCTTGGAATTTCAGCAAGTGTCCTGACAATTGGGAGCCATATGTCCACAAACAAGGAGATCTGTTTTATGTGGATGTGAAAGAAGACAGCAAAAGTCAAAGCAAGAACCAGCAGAGAGTGAATGTACCAGAAAGGTCCTCCGGTCATCACAGAGATCGTTCACAGCCAGTGAATACAGAGGAAACAAACAATGGCAACCATGTACATCTTGAGAATAATAACCAGCCTTTAGTTTCAAAGAACTCCACATATGACCCACATTCAAGTAAATTTGAAGTTCAGGTGACAGGCACTGGTTATAAACATTTCAAACCTAAGATTTTGTTTAGTGATCAGACCATATTGAAAGAGAATGATTTCAATTCAGAAAATCTTCCTGAAAGTGACTCGCATAAAAAGTTGAGTAACGGCCAGGTTTCGAGTTCTTCCTGTCCACAAAGTGAGGATAAGATTAAACATGTTTATTTGATGCCGAACCTAAGGAACTGCTCTTCCAGTGATAAGTCGGGGATAATTCTGTGTGAGAAGCTGTTTGGTATTGTCTTGTGTCAGTATAACCATAGAACTTCCCAGCCCATGCTTAATGGGAATACATTAGAAAAACTCGCGAGAGAAAGGAAGATCATTGTTCAAGATGTTTTACAGGCCAGTCCTGCCAAGCAATCTGCTCAGATTTTTAGAGGTAAATCTTTAAACTCTTTATAGCTAGGACATTTTCTGTCTTTTCTGTAAGCTTATGAAATGTGCTGGTTAGACCACAGTTATGCTGTCAGCATAGTTTTGTAAATATAAAGTAAATGAAGAATAATTACACAGCTTATAGCTAATGTTTAATGATAATTTACTAGTAATATGATATACATTTGAATTACAGGAGACATGTTGGTTTGTCTGAATGACATTGAAATAACATGGGTGAACCTGGATGAAATATTTAGATCTATCTCCAGCAGAGCAGTAAGTTCTATTTATGTGTCATGGAGATTTGTGAAACTTATCATAAAACATTAAGCAGTTGAGATTAAGTAGGAGAAATAGAGACTAAATTTTTGTCCATATATCTTATATTGGCTATTATTGATTGATTTGTTTGTAATGTAAGCCATCGCCTAATATTAATTTGTTTGGTATTATTTTTTGTAGGTGAAACTAACCTTCCAGCTTCCTGTGGTGATAGGACCAGATAAGAACCCACCCTCTTCTAGAATTCCCCCACCTCTACCTCCAAAGACCTACCCCCACAAAGTCAGCACCTGTACCGTAGTCCCCACATCTCCCCATCAGCCCAAAAAGAAACACCATCCTCAGCTCGGGGAGAACATTCTCCAGTTAGTGTCCGGTGAAGACAAATCCAGACTGTACTCTTTCTTGAAGAACATTCTTTGTGCGGTTTTGTACTTGACTTTAGACTCGCGTGAATCTGATGAGTCATCAGATGGCAATAATAAGGAGGACATTGTGTATCAGTTTCCGTGTGACCTTGAAAACAAACTGGTGGATGTCAGGGGTCTTTTTCTGACTCTGTGTGGAATTGTCCCTGATGTCACTGGAAACAATGTTAAATGGTATTCATTATGGCTTTTATTTCTTTATCAGTACTCATGTCCATTGATTTTAAAAATGTTTATTAGATGTTAATTTCTACTTTGTAAGATACTGTAAAAGTAAACAAATGTTTAATATCATATGTTAACTATCATAAGTTGTGTTGCTAATGAGAAATATATGTGACCTAGAAGTATTTGCAAACATTGCAAATAGTTCTCGTAGGTTTACAGTACATTTGTATAAAACTGTCACATTTTTTTTACCGTATAGCTGTACTGTCAGTCATAAAGGAGAACTAATCCATGTAGTGTTCATTAGAGAAGGCCAGGACTTATTTTTAATGGGCTTCCCCCACTCCAGGTAAGAAACACTTCTAAAAAAAATTCTAATGTTTATTTCTCCATACGCAATCAAAATATTTTCCTACATTACATATGTATTGAGAAATGTGTGTGAATCTTTCAGGGTTCCATTAGCATTTAGTGAGGTTGTCATGACAGAATTGCACAGACTATTAAAAGTATTGTTTGGATCAGTAGTCAGGTAATTTTTTAATCACTATTATAAATTTATTATGTAAGCATGTACTCAACAGTTTTAATGGTGTCTGCATAAAACTTATGATGGCTCTTATGTTTCAGTGCATTCCGATCACCAAAATTCCGAGCCCAGCTAGATCAGCTGTTTTCTCTTACTCTTCATACAGTACTTCAAAACCCAGACATCATACTACACGGACCAAACTCCAATGTTTCAGGCCAGGTATTCTATGAGTCAATATCTGGAGCCCAGAGTCTTAGTCTTTCTCAGGAAAATATGGTAAGTGTCTATAGCTATACCTTTTTAATTTCAATGTTATAGACAAATCTTAGCTTCTTTGGTAAACATGTACATGTATTATCAAAATGGTAAAAACTTTTTCTTTCAATAATTATGTTTATATGGTCTTTTTACAGCTTCTTTGTGATGAAATATTGAGTGAATTTGAAGCTGCTGATTTTGATGAGTTTATGGTAAAACATTTCTTCACTTGATGTAGTGTTGCAGATAACTGCATATGGATTCTTCTCTTTACTTCATTATATTCAACCACATAAAACAGTGCACAGAGAAAAAATCTTATTGCTTGACATACAAATTTATTTGATAATTTATCAAAAAATGGAATGTGATTTTTACAGGAAGAAGATGAGCTTTTTGATAGAAGGGCTTTCAATGTTCTTGGAACATGTCTGTATTATAAGGTATGAAGAGGTGGTTTTTTTTAAAGAAATACATGTTCTGAACGCTGTACCTTTGATGCAAAGAATTTTATAATACATGTACATGTACATGAGTTGTGATTTTTCTTGGTGTTTTCTTAGGAATACCTCCTGTGTAACCATCTCCCAGCCTCTGACTTCCAAGACATCCACTTGTTCATTAAATACCACAGCCTGCTTCAGCTGATGGCAAAGAAAAGTGTGGAGGACCTAGTGATTTGGAGGGAAATGTTTCCCACTCGTAGATTTCACAGTAGGGAGGCCTCACCCCCAGGGTATACGGAACCTACCGGGCACTGGTTCCTTCTCTTAGTGGGAATGGTAATTAGATTTAATATGGACAATTAAAAATTGCTCTGAGGCTTCATAAATGAGTATTGGATCAATCTAAGGATTATAAATCTGTTTTTACAGAAACATTTCCTTCTGGCAACTTTATTGGAGATGGGAGGATGTACAAAGTCACGGAATATTCCCCTCTCTCCAGATCCTTTCTATGTTAGTCAGGCTAAAGCCACGCTTCTACAGTTTGAAACTGATGATGTGGCAATTGCCCAGTCCTGTGAGAAAAGGTAGGATCGTTAACTATTACTACATTTTACTACACAAAAAGCAAAAATAATCATTATGTTGTATCTACAGAATGAGCTTCAAGTTAACACCTCCACCCACCAGTGTATTGCTTCATTTTACAAAAGAAACAATATATCGGAATAACCATTACCCATTATGGATGTGCTGTATTTAAGAGCCTTGTAATAAGATTTTGTGTTTTATCAGATTGTCAGCAGACCCTTGTGGTCCAACATTAGTCAGTGCCGATTCAATGCTGCAAGGTGTCAAATCAAAGAAGGAAGAGAATTCGTTCATCAGTCCGACCAAAGTACAAGACTCCCCAAAGAATCGTAAGCTATCCGCAGTGTATCATTCATATTATATTAGCTAAAGTAGCTAAAGTATTTAAGATGAGAAAAATATTATAATGAATTGTAAAAATTGCTTTCATTGCTTTAAAACATACACTGCAGAGCTTTGACCTGTTTCTACATAAAGAATTGCTTCAAAGCCAGTAACATTTAGGAAACATCAGTTTATTGATGTATTTTTAAAAGCTTTTAATAGTTTTATTGAAAAAATATTAATAAATCTTTTAGTCCAGGAAATGAGATTTATGAATTCAACCTGTCTACCTAAATTCACTCTTATGTGTGCACTTCACTTTACTTGAGTAATTGATCAGCCAGTTATGTATACTCTGCCAGACCTTGTATTGTGAATCACTTTGGTTTCTCAAGGCTTCATATTCTACTGAGTTTATCATCTTCATTTTACACAAAAACTTGTACATGTAATTTGATATATTGTATATCTTTCTGTCATCAGTTTAAACTCCAAGCTTAATAAGTTATGGATAAGAACTTAATGAGAGGATTTTTATCCAGTTCTTATGAACACAAAGTGATTTACAGTACTTTAAGCACTGTTTGCCAGTATCTGTGTGTCTGACCTTGTGTCTTGCTTTACCAGCTGCCACGCCCATTCTGTCACCCACATACTCTATCCTATTTAAGTGGCCACTCTCTCCAAATAACGAAAGTCTATCTGGTGAGTGTCTTAATTTTCATGCTGTATACAGGGTAATTTTTACCATCATTTTATTTTGAAATTTTTAATTCTTATTTGTGAAATATTTAACAAATGCTCCAGCACAATTGTGTTTCAAGAGAGATAATTTACTCTTTTGCATTTGTCCTGGTTAAAATTCCTCAGTAAAAATGAGGACAAATGGGGCAAGAATTTTCATGTATGCAGAATTTGTTTTAACTGCAGGTACCCATTTTATCAAGTTAAGAATTTTTCATCCATTCCTCTTTACCGGTATTTGATCCATTGGCTTGCAATAATAACAGGAAAGATGCTGTGATAATATCTACAAATGTCATAACCTTATCTTTTACTTGAAACATTGATTATATTTATGTATTGAGTAGTGTAAAACTAATTGAATTTCTGCAAATTTGAACATATTTTAAGCTGATTTTTAAAAAATGGACAGATTTGAACCAACACAATGCAATGAAAGAGTAATGGTCTCCAAATTAAGAACTAACACTGAATTTGACTGTCCATTATCTGTAGGTGCTTTGGAATTTTTAAGGGTTATTTCTTCACAGTAAAGAATAATTTTTACTTGCTATATTGCTTGCTATATCTGTAATAGGAATTGTTGGATGATTTATTGAAAATACATGTAATTGATATTTCAGATGCTTTTTGCTTTACTCTTTTCTAAAACTGGATTTTTGTGTGCTTGTTTAAGGAATTCCAGAAGACTCACCAGATCATTACAAGGGTGGGTCTACAAATGATGTATCCACTCCAACCATGAAACGACATGGAAGTCGGTTGTCTTATGGCTCCAATGACTCAGCAGGGAGCGGGAGCAGCTCTGGTCCCCAAAATAAGGTACTCCATTGACTAATTCAAATCAGCTGTTTCAGCAGTATATAAAATATGCAAACTAGTATTTTGATGATAATAAAATCATTCTGTTGAACATGTATATTTTGTTTCCCATTTTGGATTTTGAAATTTAATAGACACAGAGAAAGTTACCGAAGATTTTCAAAATGTGTTTTGTGCATGTATATATAATGTAATTTTCAAACTCTGGAATTTGTTACAGGGAAAGTTGGGCAGCAAGTCTGGGTCAGTTTTTGAAGTCAACAGTATTAACAGTGCAATCAATTTAGAACCACAGAAAGTGATCAGGTGAGGGGCCCTTTATTTTGTCTATTCAGAGAAATAATCTAAATTGCACTCAAGTCTGAATTTATATCCTTACAAATATCTTTGTACTGTATATCAATTAGAGTTATTTGAGACAAATTTTGATACATAAAATTGAAATGTCTTTTTACCATTGAATAACCCCTCTTCTTTTTATATTTAGAGGTGAAAAAAATTAAGAATTTATGTTGATTTACCCGGTAAGCCTTAAAATATTGTTTCCGCTCTAGTGTATATGTGACAAAATACCCTGTTACCTGTATAGTATATTTTAAGGTTTAAACAGATTGAATAGTCTCTCTTTGTTCTATAAAGTATGAATCTATTATACAGGGTCACCAGAGGGAGTCAGAACACCCTGTTTCACCTGATCCAGTTTGATGGTCTGGAGGGAATTGTCATTTCCCCCTCCCCCCAGGCCCTGGCGGCCTCCCAAGGGCATCTACAGAGCCAAGTCCTCACCAACTTCTACAAGAGCTGCCTACAAATACGCAATTCATTCCACAGAACCTCAACACATCCTGTAAGTCTTAAATCAAGTTTGAAATAAAATGAGAAACCCCTTTTAAGACGATTTTGGTGTAATGGAAGGGTTAGCATATTTATTCAGAAAAATTAAAGCAAAAACAGATTATGCAGAAACTTATCATTTTGTTTGAACTAAGAATTGATAAATATAAAAAGTACATATACGCCGTATTTCAATGTAATAATTTTTTTAAAATGAAAATTTGCATAAAATGAATTTCGGACCCTATAATAACCTTTTGTTAAAAGTTTGTATGGATGAACATGCATTTATTGGGCTCTTTATAAATTTATGATTTTTTAAATCTTAGATTAAACTGAATCACAAAAACATGAAGAGGAGGGTACATGCAGTGGACCATCAGGAACATGCTGTGTTGTTTAGATACACACAGCCGCAGGAGAACAAGAGACCACCAGTGGCTCTGTTATACTGGGTTGTGGGGTAGGCATTCCATTGTTACATGTTTATACATGTTTATCTGAATTTTTGTCGTGTTTTATAATGTAATCATTGCATAAGAGTCAGTGTGGTAATATGTATGGTGTAAATTAAAGTATTTTTAGATAACATCTGTAGTTTGAAGAGATTTTCTAGTGTTGCTAACTCTAGTGCTTTCTGTGGACACGGAACTCATTTGTTTACATTATTTTATATAAGATTTCAGTCTAAAACACAGAAATAAGATGTAGATGTTGCAATATTTACTTTCCTGTCATTTAAAAACAGAGCTTTTGTAAACAAGTCAATTTTTTCGGGGGAAGGGGGGTGGTGGTTTTAAATTTTAAACTGATGTAAATTTATTGTGTAATTCTTAACATAATTGATAAATTTTTCCTGTAGTTATTGGCAACTTACTTGATCAATTTTGATTTAGAGATAAAAGGGTCATTTTATACTACCTGTAATTAGCAAAACCAAAAGACTTTTCATATCTAAATGTATGAGATACCATAAGGAGGGGTGTAACCAGGAACATGATACGCTCTCATACTGTATTTTACTATTAATAGCTCTGATACTCATATACATTGTTCTCAAGCGTCTATAGATTCGTTTTTTGTTTTCAGTCGACAGTTGAGACATGAGAAGGAGATGTTTGTGTGCTTCCATGAGTCTATCCCACAGTCAGCCATAGAGATGGCCTTCAGAGTCGGCTTTGGTACTTGACAGTAGAGGAAAATAGCGAGCGTGCCATATCATTTTTAATCAAGATGTTTTTGTAAGGAAGTATCTTGTTCTTTACAGTATATTACAAATTCTTTCTTGCCATGGGGAAAGTGACAGAATATATCCATTTAAAGAGGCGAGACAAAAATATGACACAAGGTTCAAAATTATACTTGTAGCATTTACTACACAAAACAATGATTTACAATATTTGTAGACGAAATTTAAGGACTGAGGGTGGAAGATTGTGAGATCGTTTCTTATTTATCTGTAACCATGAAAAGTCTGCCATTGAATCATTATCAGATTTAATTCTGGGGACACAATCTCATTTTTATTGTGATATATTTAATATATATAATGACTGTGGTAACCATGTTTGATATTCATTTTACTTTCTTTTTTCGTATTCTAAGGTCATACAAATTGACGGTGCTACTATTTGTATTTTTCATTATGTGTTTTCTAAGTTTTATCAAAATTTCTTCTGAACCTGAATTAATTAAAAACTTTTTTGAAGAAAAATGTGGAATTTATACTTTTTATTTTCGACATTAATCTAAATAAGTAATATACACCGGTACTCTTATATAGTGTAATTCTCTCCTTAAAAACTTCAATTACATGTACTAACTACACATGTATTAGGATATCCCTATTCTGAATTTTTTGAGGATGTATTTCTTGAAATCTTGTCTTTCATTCATACTGTACTTTGAGTGGAAATCCATTATATAGTGACCCAAATATGAGACGGCCAGGATAGCTCAAGGGTTTTATACAGGGTTCATTTCTTTAAATGGAACTTGTTTGCTTCTTTATTGTTTGTTTTGTTTCAAGGGGGTCAGAATAGAGGGGGGGGGGGGGGTGGTCTTCTTTGTACAAATAATTTTAAATAACTTTCTCAAATTTTAATTTACAGTTTTTTGTGATTAATTTTTGTAACTTTTATAACATAGTTTCTTAAATACATGTATTAGTGGATATCACATTTAATATTAAATATATTTTTTTATATGATAAATTTTGTTGATTTGATATCTTTTGACATAAAAACAGGTTTGAAAAAATTGTATACATTTTATAAATGTGAAAGAGACCTGATAAAAATGTGATGAAAAGAAAGTTTTACTTGACTTGTGATGAATATCTAGTTTTGCATTTTCCTCAATCTCTTCAAGATTTGAGGATAGAAAATAAGATAAAAAAAACCCAATGATTACTCTGGAAATAGTTTGAAAACGCATTTACATTTTCTAGATTCTGATCTTACAAAAACATGGATATAAAGATGATGTTACAACTTTTCATGTGTGTGCATATAATGTCACAGCGTTGTATGTGGTCAGGTTAACTTATCCTGTAAAATATGTGTGTACATATATGTCACAGTGTTCTGTATGTCAGACCCTATTTATCCATGTTATTTGTAACTTCATGTAATACCATGTACACCACAGTACCAGCAATGAAGTATTATCAGTATCGTTCACTGTTTGTACTCTGCAATCTCTTTATTTATTATTGTTTGATGATAAGTTATGTGTATATTTTTTTATATGACTATCATTTTGTTTTGCTTTAAAAAGTATTGAATAATAACAATGAATAAACATTAAGTGAGTTAAAACAATATTTTTGTTATATTTTCATTAGTCTTAGAATGTTGAAATGATATATTAATTCACTCTGCAGTCCCTGTGTACTTATGCTTTGTAAAAGCAGTGCAGCAGCTTTCATATTTGTGACGTCAATAGTTGCATGCTCTACATAATTGTTGATAAAATATTGTGCAAGTTCAATGAAACTGTTTATTAAAAGCCCTTGCACAAAGACAAAACTGATATATGAGATCAATATGACACAGTTTGCGTCAGGCTATTGTGATCAATTAAACGAATTCATCAAATCAAATAATATTTCAGCCAAGGGTTATATGAATACTGAATAACGGTATAAGAAACAGGTGTCTCGGGGTTGTAAACAAGAGGCACATGAGCCACATCGCTCACCTGAGCAAAATTAGGCATGATAAAATCAGCTTAATGGAGTCATGATACAAAATATCTGGACAACGTAGTAAAATATATGAAGATCCTGTATAAATAAAAATCCATTCCCACACCGTGGATATTCTTATGTTTATAATTAAGTTCCTTTCTTAACAGGATGGTTTTATATTCATATCACATGTTAAGCATTGTTTTTTAAGTGTATTTTAAGCTTTATAAAGATTATTCTCTAT
This sequence comes from Magallana gigas, assembly GCF_963853765.1. Classification (NCBI taxonomy): domain Eukaryota; kingdom Metazoa; phylum Mollusca; class Bivalvia; order Ostreida; family Ostreidae; genus Magallana; species Magallana gigas. The sequence continues at coordinate 43,555,565 of NC_088854.1, forward strand.
ATTATATTCATATGTAAAATTCCACCTCCCCCCCCTGTTGCCCCATCCTACACCCTTGGATCATGATTTTCACATCTTGAATCCATTCTACCTGATGATACTTCAACACAAATTTTAGCTTTTCTGGCTGATTAGTTTTTGAGAAGAAGCTTTTTAAAGATTCGCTCTTTATCTTCCTATGTTAAAATTCAACCCCCATTGTGGCACCATCCTACATCCTTGGATCATGATTTTCACAACTTTGAATTAACACTACCTGAGGATGCTTCCACACAAGTTTCAGCTTTCCTGACCGATTATTTTCATAAAAGATTTTTTAAGATTCACTCTATATATTCTTATGTAAAAATTCGACCCCCACTGTGGTTCCACCCTACACCCTTAAATCAGGATTTTCACAAACATGTCCTTACACTACCCGAGGTTGCTTCCACACAAGTTTCAGCTTTCCTGACTGATTTGTTTCTGAGAGGATATTTAAAGATTTACTCTATATATTCCTATATAAAGATTTGACCCTCAATTGTGGCCCCACCCTACTTTATTTTCACAACTTTGAATCTCCCACCTAAGGGTGTTTTATGCCAAGTTATGTTGAAATTGGCCCAGTGGTACTGGAGAAGATGTTAAAAATAAGAAAAGTTACGTACAGACGGACGACAGACGAATGTGATCAGAAAAGCTCACTTGAACTTTCAGCTCAGGTGAGCTAAGAAAAAATTCCCCACCTTTCTATATAAAAATATTTCCAACTCGATTGTTGTTCATTAATCAATTGTTCTACTACAATAGCTAGAAAAATTTATAAACAATATTTTATATAGGTTTATTACCCCTCTGGTAGGGGGAGATCACACTCCTTTTTCACTTCTTACTGAAAAAAAAAATGGAAATGCTGTCATTTTGCCTCCCAGTGCATTCTGAACTTGTATAGTTGAATTTTATATGAATTTAGATAACAGCATGTTTTAAAAAATTGCATAAAATCGTTTGGTAATATTTTCCTGTTTAAGCTGAATCCGGTATGCCAAGGATGCAGTGCTCTACATCCGCAATCACGGCAATCACATAACAATGCGGACGGAAGCGACCTGATATAACAGGAGAAAAAACAACAACGATGCACATACATGTACTTTTATATATACGTATATTAATTCAGTATAAAAGCAAGACCTTGAACATTTTAATCAATAAAGACTATATAAAGTCCATATATATTTATAGTCAATGTTATCTCTTAATATTGCACTAATTCGCTATAAATAAGCTTAATTTTATTAAAAAGTCAGAGCTTAGATGCTGATGGAATTGGGAACCACTTCCGGGTCTAGCCATTCGTACTTGGGATTTCTATGTTCGTTTCTTCTTTTTATTGTCTTGCTAATTTCTCGCAATTCTTCCCTGAACCTTAAAGAAAAAAATCAATAGGTAAAATCCAGATATTTCATGTACACTGAATATAATAAAGGTTATTCACTTAAGTTAAAATTGCTTGGGTTTTCGTAATTCACTGTACAATAAATAGTCCTGCTGCTTGCTTACTCTTGTACTATTCGTTTTGCATCTGGGTCAAAAATGTACTGCACTTCAAAGTCTCCCAGGCTCTTAGTACCGCGATCGCTGAGAATTTTAGTCACAGTCATAACGTCAAGCGTTGTTTTCTTGTCTGGGAGTGTAGACAGAATATCGGCCTCTGTCAAGGAGGACTGTAAATCACAAGAGACAACTTCATATTTCACCAAAAAAAAAAACCCCTCAATTTTCACCGACATTGTCAAAACCCACTATAGTTGCAGATGCCTAATGCTAAAATACCTTGTCTTTAGGAGGAACACCGTTCATGGAAGCGGGATAATTTGGCGGGAAAGCATACTCGTCGTATTGCGGGAAATTTGTTGACGCATGCGCGACACTACATGTATAGATGATGGATGTGAACACCATGATTAACTGCTCTGGTTTGTCGAATTTGCCGTCAAACGGAACACCCTGTGGGAATTTAAAATAATTTGAGATTTATTTTGAGTCAAAACATCAGATAAATATATCAACGAATTACGTTACGATAATTGCTTTCATGTCCCTACCAGCAGGCCGCATCCCCCCTCTTCACGTGATAACGTTAACTCGCGACCAAAGTTCTGAATTTCCCAGTCCTTTTCTATTTTCTCCGGGGAATCTGCAATTGTGTAATAATCGTAATGATCTATTTCTAAGGAAACTCAGCCTTTGAAAAGTTTCAGATATCCAATTAATTTGGTCGCATTTCGACTTTAACTTGACAATTGCATCAATTTCACACACAAAAATTTTTTTTCCCCAAGCGTAAAAAAGAATTACCATAGTAAAGGTTAATGTACTTGGTGACGTAATTTTTAATTGCATCATACAGCAATAAAGCATCATCTCGGAAGAAATAGCCTGGTAAAATTTTCCCATTGAGGCAGTAAACCTGAAGTAAGAAAAGATTTAATAATATGCAAGGAAATTTTTTTATAATTTATTCATTATGACCAGTCATATCACTGGAAAAAAAATCACTCACTCCTCTTTTCTTGAGATCTTCGGGAAGCGTACCATGGACATCCATTCTCCATCGATTTAATCTTTAAAACGAATTGAAAACTTTTAATGAAATGAAATGAACGAATAGTTATTTGTTTTAAAAGTCACGCGCTTGAAATAAAACTATATGTGCTATTTGACAAAATGCGAAGTCAATTTTACAAGTACCCTCTGGCAATCAAATTGAACATTCCTTTGATGCCAATATTCATGGTCTTATCCACCCATCCGTTAGGAGCTACAAGCAACTCTAGTCCCCGCCTACAAAAAAAAAGAGATAGACAAATGACAGCATGCACTGGCACTATGGTTTCTCTCCTGTGATGAATTCTTGTCACATAATCTATATTTCAGTTTCAAAAACATCTCAAATGAAAATTTTCTTTCGGAAAAGGATGAAGTCTAATGTGAGCAGAGTATGCCTCAGGCACTTGTTTTGTTCGTTTTCTCTGTATTGAATTTATGAAGTTGTAATGTTATTGATTGTTATAACATTCAATGAACCCGGAAATCATCCACAATCTCTACACAGTAAACTATTTCAACGTATCTTATACAGTGATAGCAAGCAACATACACATAAAATAATATGTATATTTGATTATTTGGTTATGCAGTGTGTTTTGAAAAAATCTTTGGTGGACTGTCTTAATGGTAATTATTCGGTAATTGTTAAGACTTTGAATAACATGTTATGAACAAAGAGATCAAATCTATCATTCTTAAGTTAGATAACAGTATATTATGATAAACAAAAAAACTTTGTAAAAAATGCATTATTTAATAAAACTTTGCTGTACAGCTCGGCGTTTCATTTATTTTTTAAATCAAAAAGAGTTTTGTTTAAAATGACATTTAGCAAATTAAGCAATGGTTTCTTTAAAAGCTGAAGTGTTGAAAGAGCCATATCAGTGCATCGAAGGTAAAAAACGAGCACATGGAAGGCCCTCAAATCTGGGTGGTCTTTGGAAATCAATACAAAGACATCAGGACAAAAGAATAGCGCAAAAAATGAAACCAAACGCCGAGTTTGCTTTGCGTATTACTGATTTCTTTAAAACAAGTTCAAGAGCTGACAAATAATAGTTTCGTTCAAGAGTAAATGGGTATTGACTTTTTAGACTATTAAAAAGCATGCATTGTTGGTGGCAAAATATCTTTTTATGTTAACAATTGTGTTTTCAACAATGCAGAAATTGTTATTATAATACAAACTAACGTGTTAATGGCGATGAGATATAAGAAATGTGGGGCCAGGAGTTTGAAGAGGGGATGAGACTGCGAGAGGTTGCGATGAAATGACACACAGACTCCCTCCATAATTAAGTGGGTGTATCCTGTAAAACAAAAAATACCAGTTAACCATATGATGAAGTGATGGAAATAAATAGCAACGAAACTGATGCTGATGTCAGTCATTGAGCGGATACTGTAGTTTTACCAGTAGGCTATTAGTTCGATGACAATTTTCGCGATATTTAATGTCTATTGAAGTGCAATTTCTAATAACATTTGATTTAGGAAAAGTCGTAATCCTTAAAGCTATTTTTCATAAAAATTTACGAAAATTACTGCCCACGAATATTGGTGGCAACAAATAAACATATCCATGAAACTACACGTGATTTTCATTAAATCCACGAAAATTCATGCCCACGAATATCAATGAAAGTGATAGTACTGAGGTTGGCGGTTTACCGAGGTGAGTGAGAGATTGGTGGTAGCTAGCGTCCGCAAGGTTGTACCACATCTTGGCCATCATCCAGGTATAAGGTGGGTCTGTCGGCAGGAATACCTGGACATCAAATAGACAACGTGAATACATAGCATTGGTAGACTAGATTTGACAAACGTTACTTTGTAAAAATGCATACAGTATACGGTATAAATAATATTCATTTTTTAAACATGAACACTGTGTATATTCTCTAACCCTGAAGTTTTCCTTCTGGTCAAAAATAAACTTTAAATATTAGTAAAATTAAAAAAAAATAATACTGTAAACCCAACTTTTATTCGCGTGCGAGAAATTTTCGCGAGGTTAGCGAGTCTTGTCGTCGCAAATATTTCTCGCCGCGAACCAATCCTTTGTCTATAGTTTTTATAACAATACAGGTCTGGATAAGGCTTGGTCGCGAACATTAACGTTAGTCGTCGTAAACCAGTTAATCGGCAGTTAATCGCGAAATAAAGTAGCCGCGAATAAAAATTGGTATACAGTATAGAAAAACGAACGTCCCACTGTGAGTTATTCTATATACGTTTATATGTATATATGTATATCACAAAGATATACAGCCTTGACCTCACAGCTCTTCAAGTAGAAGTACTAGTCTAGTACATGATATGCATGCGAGGAAAAGTAGAGCAAGTGCGCAGTAAACATCACAGTTTAGAAGACAGAATCACTTTGTTCAACGTTATATAAACTTATGTCGTATCCGCCAATTTGTAACAATTAACTTATTTCCACTATACAAATTTTTACATGCTCTCAGAAAGGGGGGGGGGGGGCAACTCCATAATAATCAAATTCTTTATATGTAAATTTAAGAAAAATGTTTGCCATGAGAAAAAGTGGTGGTTGGGGGGCAGCCCCCCCCCCCCCCCCAACCCGCTCCTCTGATGATACGTGCCTGAACAAGTAAATTGAACTACATGTATTATGATGAATCTTAGTAAAATAAACCAAAGGAGTCTCAATCTTTTCCCTTTTATGTCCTATTTGATTGTTTTAAAAAGATAATTTTTTTTACATTGGTCATATTGTCCTTCTAAGCACTACCTTCAAAGAGATCATTTCTTGAAAAAAATCAAACCTACAAAACTGTTGTTGTATCGCCAGACTCCGACAAGTGGGAGTTTTTAGTTTTAACTATAGACATCGGCTTGTTCATCTGAAGTGCTTTTGTTTGAATGGATGTAAATTCATCGTATAAATATGTTTAACCCTCTTGAAAAGAATCCATTCAGTTCAACAGTATATTAAGTGCATGTAATAAAATAGCTTCACACATGCCATGAGTGGATCCAGACATATTCCACAAAAGGTACTAGTATTGGTCGAGGGATTTACCCCCCCCCCCCCCCCTCGGGGAGTAGGGGGTTCCGATGTATATTTTCGATAACTTTACTATGTTGAAAATTCCGAGGGGGCCGGGCGGACCCCACCCCCAAACCCATTCTAGATCCGCGCATGCATGCATAACACAGTGTGAGTGTTAGTCTTACCGGATTGTCGTCTGCTTTTTGCTGGAACAGCTGGATGGCAATGGGGACCAATCGTCCGTCGCCATTGATGAAAAATAAAGCAATGGGCACTGGGCACTATGAAGCAAATACATAATGATGAAAAAATGGCAAACCGTATTAGGTAAAGTCAATAGCTTCACAAAAAATATAAATTATAAATGACAGTTACCACAAAATCGTCACTCTTACAGGGGAGGTCCTGTAAGATTTCCAGGTCCACCATGAAGAGTCGCTTGGCTTCGATCACTTGGTGAAGCGGCCATCCCTCCAGAAAGGGCTGCAGCATCGTGTCGCTAACTCCCAGCCTAATGTGTCAGAAACACACAGCAAAGGTCAACATCTACCAACATTTTAATTTTTTTTTTCATATCGAACTTCAGGTGTTACAGTTTTACACAAAAGCTATTTCATTATTTGATTCATCTCCATTTCTGGCAAAAGTCTCTTATCGGGTCTTCGTTACAGTATTCATATTCATTTTTCAAACGTAAACTTCCAAAGACTTTGTACTTGCTTTTTGGGAATTTCCGTACAGAGCTTTATCAGGGAGTGGTTCATACTATTAATCCTCTGCCATCCAAAGAAAATGTCATTACTCCACCGCTTGCATCCCTTCAAAAGAGTAAATTTTCAAATACTTTAAATTCGAGTTAAAATAAAAGTTAATTAAGTAAAGAGAGAGGTCAAGTTAAAGATATATGCAAAGTCATTTCAGGGCAAATTACATATACTATTTAATTTGAATAAATATATACAACAAGAATACGACTGGGGTCAAATGACACAAAACAAAATTATTCTTCATGTATAAGTGGCGCTGAACCAAACGATCGGAGCAAATTAAGACCAGTCGATATCAATAAGTCATAGCAGCGCTACGCAGAACGCGTATATACGCGGCGGCCTCAACCCAAAAGTTGCCTGATTATGTAAATTGTGTCTTACCAGAGGTTCTCCGAAGGCGTTGGTGAAAACCTTGGTCAGATGCTGGATCCCCTCCCACTTGCCGCCCTGTGTCAGCAGCTGTAACTTTGAGTCTGCTATCATTTTCAGCTTCCTCTTTGCAATATTCCACTATAGGAGCATAAAGAGAACCATTTTAACAAGAGCTTGGACTTGGGTAGTTGTGTTAATCGGCGATGTGACGTAGGTCTGTCTATTTCATTGCTTGCCATTCAGTCATGGCTCTTTGAAATCAACAAGATTTGGCTGGCTGTTGAGCGAAGACTACACAATCGGTGTATATTTGGCTTCAAACCAGCATCATTTTAACTTGTTTTGACGCAAAAATGGATAGTTACATCCTACTGAAAGTCCAAGGCCTTGTTAAAATGGTTCTAAATCTAAGTCATATATCAATAAAAGAACCTTGATAACTTCCTTACTCTGTGACACCAAAAATGGAACAATGTGAATAAACTTTATTTTCAAAAGTAAAGAATGGTTTCATTCAAATGTCTGGATTTGTGACGTCATTTCATGGTTTTAATGATTGTCTGCTTTGTCTTATTATTACGTTTTTTCTAATTAACAAATAATTTTATTTATTTTGGCATAGTTATAGTAAAAAAAATGTATGCCTTCATGAAATTCAATGTTTGCTGATATCTCATCTATAAGTATAGCTTGAACATAAATTTGAATCTACATTCTCTTAGTGTTGTAAAGCAAATCTGAAGCATTCATTAATCATTGGATAAAAACTGTCATTTGTTATAGATGTAGAGCAAGGCTGTTTAACCTTTCTAAAAATATTGTTAAGGTTTCATTTTTATACTAAACTAGCATTTAAAAAAATCCTCTCTGATTTAAAATGATCAAAAACTCATAAAATACGTATTTATCACCACTCAGTTTATGAAAAAAAATCAGTAAAAACACAATTATACAATAACCATAATTCCTTCACAAATGAAGGGTCGGTTGAAAGGGTAACGCCCCCGTAGAGTGTAAATAGACATATTATATTAAGATTTGTGACATTCTAACTCTCATCAACTCAAACCCGTTATTTCCTATGAGGATGTGCGAAGAATTAATACGACCAGATCTTTCCCTCGCTGGAAATCGAAAGTCGAGGAAACCCACTCGGATCTGGACGCAGATCACGGTAAAAATCTTGAGAGGTTTCGCGGAACAAAGATCCGAATAACAATTTTTGGTGAGATCTTACACTGTTAACATTCCGTCTGGATATAAAATCCATTTATTGTTTTTACCAAAGAACAGCGACCTTTTGATGAAGCATCATCACCATCGCAGTCACTGCATAAGTTGGGTTTGAAATTTGAAAACAGATATCGGTTGAGAGTTCTATAGGAAAGTCATTCGGCAAATTAAATCGGTTTTATCAATAAATCATGAATACTGCAGTAAGTCAGAACCTTTAGACCTAATCAACACAACTTACTTTGTAGTCAAAAGAAAACTGCTCGTCGTCCGGAATGGCTTTCACCTGAAATTAAAATTAATCAGATTAATTAGATGTCTTTTTATTCTCTATAAATGCCGTTTTGCTCAATATTATTTTAAACATATGGTAACACACACTCTCTCTCTCTCTCTCTCTCTCCCCTCTCTCTCTCTCTCTCTCTCTCTCTCTCCTTCTTTCTCTCTCTCAGTTACTTCCTTCTTTATCTATTTCAGCAACCAGGGGATACACTTATCTCTTTGTATAAAATAAGGACGGATGAGAAATCTACAAGTGGACACTTACAGATTTCAACACAATGGGAAGATTATAAAAGAAAAGGGGAAATTACGATAAAAATGATGAACATTGAAAAAAAAAACAAAAAAAAAAAACAACTGTTCAACACTCAAAATGTACATCGTAAAACAAATATTACTCCAGGTTTCTTATAACTTCTGGTTTGTGTGTAAATTTTACAGTTTTTGGTAAAACTTGTACTGCGGCTACTTATTAAACATTCAATATCTACATATATTGTGCTGCACTTTTAAAATGTGTGCCTATGTCTTTGCATTAAAATGTATGTGTGTAAACTTGAAAACAGTGTTCTATATAAATCAAGTTGCAAAAATGTCGGAGTGGCTTCGTTTGAGTTATTCCGGTATCTAAAGTGGTCAAGAGTCTTTGAAGTTCGACTGAAACTTTTTTAGCTTATCAAATGACGGCCAGTGGCGGTTGATATGCCAGGGGTCTTTGACTAAGACTCTTTTTGTGGTTTCCTGAAATTTACATAAACATATCCTGTTGTGATATTATGTCTCTCAATTACAAAAAGAATTCTCTTAAAAAACCACCTAAAAGCAATCTTAGACTACTAATCCCAACAGTTGCTTTCTGTAGCCTGTCGGCTATATCTGCAATTGTGCTTAATATACCACTGACTTTATTTCAGAGTTGTTCGAATGTTATAAACAAAATGTCATTGCAACACAACAAGTGGACATTCTATTCGATGACTTCTTTACTATATACTAGTATTAAGATGAATGCTTATTGGACATAATTTAAACATGTATACACGATACATTCGTTAAATATAGTACACTGCATGGTGCATTTGCCATTGAATGACCTTTTAAATATGTAAAGTATTTAATTGTATAAATAAACATAAAGATTGACCTTGAAATCAAGTATTCTGGAAAAATGGGTCGTATTTCCGCGTTACAGAAAACTCGGCTTCTCGATGGTTTAAACGTTCTCTGTTTGTGGGGGGATTCACCTGTGCAGCAATTTTTTTTTCTGCGGCTAAGCATGCGATGGCTAAATTAATAAGCTTTACAGAAGACTTTACATTAAAAAAAAAGATTCTTCTATGTTTTTCAATCAATTTGAATCTTCAAAAGCTTTGATCGCCGTTTCCTGTAGAGCGGGTCGCGGTGGGCGGCAGGTAGGAACGTGGATGTAGGCGTTGTCGGTTTGAACACACTGATTGTACCATACCTTGGATACACACACCTTGAAATTCCTTAGCAAAGAGGTTTTATTTAAAGAAAATTCAGATTGCAAATATATGCTTCGTCGAGCACGTTACAATCAATTTGTAATGGGATTAATGCAAGAAACATTTTACGAATCTTTTTTTTTCTATAGCCATTATAGAACCATACTGCAGTACAATACCGTTTATGAACTTGAGTTTTGATTTTGTTTACTCTTTGTATAAAAAGAACGCCGTTTGTGCACATTTTAGGTATTTCTATAATCTTTTAAATCTTTTTGCAGTAAATCTCTTCGTTGCTTTCTCCTACCTGGGAAGGACCATCCTTCATTTTAACACACTGTTGGTATAGATTGCACTTCTCTCTTAACTCCATCTTCCGTTGATCTGCATGTGGGTCATATTGGGGCAATGACGTATCAAGATGAACTATTTTGTAGTGAAAGTTTGGTCTAATCCAACGATAGACGGGAAAAACGAAAATGTCATTGGATTTACGGTTCTCCACCAAAATTTTATTCACATACCAATCGCTTGCAACTCCCGAGTCATCTCTCCAAAACTCTATTTTAGATATGATATTGCCAAAATTCTTAAGTTCTGGAACGTGGAAAGTATCCATAGAACCAGCTTCAAAGTCATCCCGGAAGAAATTATCCAGCGTGATATCCTGCGTGACGTTTCCCTCACTGTCGTGCAGACGTATTTTGACGTTAGCGTTGGTTCCCGCGCCTTTTAGGTCTCCGGTTCGAACATACACCATGTAATCCGCCTTCGGGACACCACAGCAGTTTCCCATTGCTCACGTGTAGTTGCTCACTAAATCCAGTCTTTCATTAACACTACTCACCAGATCAAATATTAACTGAGCACACGCTGCTCATAAAGAAAATCCTACGAGACGTCCCAAGTCTGTACAGTTCCGATGTTGTGGATGCACAGGTAGCAATTGGGTTATATATTCATAATAGACGGGGCTCGTGCTTAACCGTTATATTGATCCTCCGATGTCGCATGCAACAGATAAAATGCACCCTGGATTTTTTCTTAAGATTGTGTTGTGTCGCTGTTAGTAGAACAGCGATAAACCACCTGGCCAAAGATAGTCATTGAAGCTATGCGAAATACACTTCAACTAAAAAGGGATTACCAAGAGTGAAAAATTTAAATGTTAAGAGATTTAAATAGGCCGTCATAAAAATAATTTTACGCTAAAATGCGTATGGGCTGAAGATATACAGTATGGGAATGTATAGTTCACTATAAATGACTTAGTGTAGGTCTAATCTAACTAAGTATACACCACCTGTCCGATAAATAGTAAAATCAAAGTACTGACGCTACTGATAAACCAATTTTCCACAGTACAGCCCGGATGTCGAGGATTGCGTTCACTGAATGTGAATAGGTTAAATTAAACCGGAAGTCGATGCAGGTCAACATGCGTCTGTTGACTGACATGACATGCATTTGCAGTTATGGTACAATGACCCACGATCAGGAACGATATCTACCAATGACCTTTACAAGCGATTTCTGTCAAATTCTGTCCAGTGTGTAATATCATATTGCGTTTCAATTATCATTACAATTTCTTTTTGGAAAATTTCTAAAAAGCAACCTATCAAAAACGTATTTTAATGACTGAACCTTAAAAATAAGAGAAGAAGCGGGGGGGGGGGGGGTGAAATAGTTATGTTGTTCTTTAAGTTCTAAAGAATAAATCATGCACATGAAGCTATAAAAATATGCCGATCAAAAAAAAATATAGATACATCTGTCAAAAACTTTCGCTGCCGACAGAGTAAGTTCAAACTTGTAGTAACAGAGGCTTGCAATTATAAACTATATAACTGCACTTAAATTTTTGTAAAAGAAAAATGATGTTTGTTGACGACATTTTTAGCCTTTTCCTCATCCCAAGAGCGCATACACAAAATGCATGTTTAAAGGAATCACAGAGGAAAAAAGTGCAACTGCTTGTAATGTGTATTCTCGTGAAAAACTGAAGCAATTAGAATAGACTGCCAGAGATAGCTACAGACAAGTTGTTAATCACGTCGGCATCTCACGTATCCGGCTGTATACAAACCTGTTTCTGAAGACATCTTAAGATTTTGTGAATAATTGATGGGCAGTTAATGCATCCATATAATAGGAAACCAAAATGTTGCATTTAAAATATTTTTTTCTTCTTCGGTATTTCTGGAAACAAACCTGTTGTTCCGAAGAGATTTGAATATTTTTGTAGACATCAGATTGACAATAAATATAAATGCAATCATAAAACTGAAAGCCCAAAAATGTTGCATTTGAAATGATTCCTTTATCCTCAATATTTCTGTAACGCATCATTTACATGTAGATAAGAAGTTGTTACCTGTGCCGGTAAGCCTGGACCCTTCACAGAGAACTCATACAGTCTCCTTTTCTCCTCTACGTGCGCACTTCGTTGGTGTGCGAATCTATCATCCTGGGGCAGGAAAGTGTCCAAATGTTGTATTCGGTAAGGCACGTGCGCTTTAATCCATCTCAAAAACGGAAAATGGAACTGCTTCCCTTTTTTCTCTACGGTAATCCTCTCCAGGAACCAATCAGCTGCCACCCCAAAGTCGTCCCTCCATACCTCCACCCATTCAATATCCCCAACGTCCTCGTCACAGATACAAAACTCGTCTGTGGCGCCCTGCTCAAAATCGTTCCGGAAAAGGTTATCCAACACCGCGGGTTTCGTGGCTCGACCGGTGTTTCCGTGCAGGACAATGTGCACGGTGGAATCGGTTCCGGAAAGAAAACGATCGCCGGTTTTAACTATAATTGTGTAATCCATTAGAATTAAGTTCTCTCCGGGATCTCTATATTATGATCCTGTCTACCAGATGCATCCAATTGCCGGATTCCTGGCTCGAAATCACCGCAGATTCTTACGCTGCTTATCAGCTGTACGATGCTAATTCGTTACAAAATACATGGGCAGGTGCTCATGCATTCGATGCTTGGATGATGAACTTTAACTTTTTAAACAAACTGTCGGCGTAATTGGGTGGAAAGAAACGTATATCTTAGCTGTAAGTCTGATGCTCTGGGATAACCAGTCGTCTGTTCTATGTAATGGTCATCCTGCTTCACTCTGAACACTTGACACAATTGGCATAACTCAACCTCCATAAGTATGATAATTAAATGTATCTGTTCGTGTTATCTGTCTTAATGTATAAGTTCCTCGTAACTGAATTTCAAGTACCTCAATAGCAATGGCAACCAGCGAAATTACATCAGTCAAGATGTTGCATCGACATCAAACAGTCACACTAGGTGGTGTACAAAAATGTAGTCCCGATGTCCCCATCAATATATTTTTAGCATTATAAAATTATATACTCTTTAAGGATAAGGAAATTCATTGACATACATTGTATGGTATCCTGATGTTAAGAGAGAAAGGAAGAAAGACAAGTATACCGATAAAAAAACCCCTCAGCCAATCTTTTAAATGGACGGGTTGATGGATGGATGGATGGATGGATGGATGGATGGATGGATAGATAGATAGATAGATAGATAGATAGATAGATAGATCTGACGAGGTAAACGGTAAGCAGGTGTATACAGGTGGGTTAAAGCGCCACACAGTCTACCTCTGTTCTCAAGCCATTAATCGGGTTTTAACAGTACATGTATGTACGTGTGTGCAAGAAATAATAATTTGAGATTTCTGTTTTTGACTTTTAAATGCATTTAAAATAGGTTAGAGAATATTATGTTCCTTTGTGTAATCCGACAGAATTTCGTTTATAAATGAGGGGATTAGGAAATAAATTTGTATTATATATTACGTGTAGTTTATTGGCAAAAACTGTTGCTACAAAAAGTTTGATTTATCAAACACATATTTTAAATCAAAGGCCTGAAGGGCCACAATGGCGTCGAGTTAAAGTTAATTTGAAGAGTAAAAACCTAAATAATTTTTTAAACAAATGAAAAGCTGTCAATGTGACAGCTAACCGGGTTTTCTTTTTATATGTGAACTGTATCCATAATCCATGTCAACCCATATCCTATTTTGCTAAAAAAAAAAAAGACTTAGTTCAAAAGCTGGTATTTTTTTCCATAAATAATCAGAAATAAAAATCCTAGATATATGCACACCTCTGATACATGTACAATTAATCTGCAAAAGAACAACTTTTTATCTATAAAACTGTAGGAAAAGTTATCCGTACAATGAGGTTACCCTATATGCAATATTTTGCTAAAAATTGACTAACTTCAAAGCTGGTATTTTTTTCACAAATTATCAGTAATCAAAATCCTAGCAATATGCACACCTCTGATATATGTATTATTGATCTGCAAAAGAACAACTTCTTATCTTGAAAACTGTAAGAGGACTTATCCGTACAATGAGGGTACGCTATATGCAATATTTTGCCAAAAAATGACCAAGTTCAAAAGCTGGTATTTTTTTCATAAATTATCGAAAATCAAAATCCTAGCAATATACATACCTCTGATATATGTATAATTGATCTGCAAAAGACCAACTTCCTATTTTGAAAACTGTAGGAGGACTTATCCGTACAATGAGGGTACCCTATATGCAATATTTTGCCAAAAAATGACCAATTTCAAAAGCTGGTATTTTTTTTCATAAATTATAGAAAATAAAAATAAAATACATTAGTCAACTTTAAAAAAAAAATAAAAAATGTTATTTATCACATAACTAATAAAATTACAATTCATTACAAATTTGCTCACCTAATTCTTAAAAAGTTTTGAATTTCAATTGAAAATTTAAGTTTAATATAGAAATTTCTTAGGAGTTAAAAAACGTTTAGATTTTTTTTCTCTCTATTTATATGGAAAGAAATATTAAAAAATATTATTGTGTTTAATTCTATATATTGTATACTGCTGATAACCACTCTGTCTCTTTTATTAAGGGTGTTGTTTACTCAGGGTTTGAGTTCTCGAATTCGGATTGTTATAAAGTTCAATGTCATGAGAAAAATTTGTTCTAAACAAAAAAAGTATTTGTGAAATGAATTATTATTGACATAACATTCGATATTTCTACTATATTATGGTATTATGCCAAAACAAAAATAGACTTTTAGCCAAACAGAGGAAATTCGGACTAAATTTTGCAGATTTTGTTTTCTGCTGAAACATTTTTGGAAGTACTCTAATATTAAAAGTTAAGATTTTATATTTTAGTCTATATAATTTTGCATATTTTCTGGTAGTTTTACCTCATTAATTCATTATAATAACCGTAAAGCATGAATTTAAAAAATATAGAAATATGCTTAAAAACGAGAAAAGACACCATATCTCAAAATTTTGATCATTGACCTCATATAAATTATATGCCAACAGAATAAGATCAATATAAGTAGTTTAATACTATAAATGTTTTTGTATTATCATCATTCAATTTTTTGTAAAATTGGATCAAAAATGGGTAGGAATTTGAAAAGTGATAGAGGAAATTCGGACTGGAATATTTATAAAAATTGTGAAGGAAAACTTAATGTTTTGTATGTAATTAGTGTCACTGCCATTCATAAATTGTATTTCATTTTCAAAAGTTTTGAGCAATTTGTATTATTTTCACAATTAAGAAAATCTCAATCATAGTGTAAAATTTTTAGTGATTTTCCTTTAATTTTCCAAAAATATACAATGGCCATTAACTCAAAAAGTAGGTCATTGACCTACTTTTTTGAAAATGAAAAATAACACTACAATAAAAGGTCTATAGCACACATTAGTTGGTTTTTCATTATCATCAGTGGAATTTTTTTTCATTCTGAGTAAACGTCATCCTTAATTTCATCTAAAATTCACAAGGGTCCAAATGACATGGTCCGAAAAGATCAGGGGTAGATAAAAGAAAGCACCCATTCACATTGTTTACAAAGTGAAAGTAGTTCACTAGTTGGTTTAAAATAACTTTTGGTTGTAGATGTACTTATCGCTCGATTAGGAAGTTTTGTTCCTACAATTAAGATCAAACATTTGTGCTTTGTCAATTTTCGATATGGATACAAAATAATCTATTTTGCAGGCTAGTACATTTCATAACCAAATTGAGTATGTTAGCCCAGCTATCGCATGTGTCTCGGTGCTAATGTATTCATCCGCTGAAACCGAGACATGTTGTTTTCAATAAAATGTGAACATTTTTAAAGACGGCAACCATTTCGAATCTGCAAACTTGTTTTGTTGACGTACAGTTCTGCTCGAAATTGAAGTATATGTCATCTATTTTTCTTCAAACACATACGAAAACTTTGCACTCATTTGAGTTGTTTGGCTCCTAAAAATGTAACTTCCGGACGTACGATCCCTAGATGGCTTTCGAGCTTCGCTCGACGCCATAAAAAATAATAACATAAAGAATTCAATATTTGCGTATGGATAAATTTAAATTACTTTTAAAAAAGCAATTAAAGCTCGTGTAATAAGGTGTGAAGAAAATAAAAAAACTCCTTTATATTGGAGTTAGGATTTTCTTTCAACAAGACGACAGAGTGAACTGCAGAGAAATATAGTAGCTATGTCAGATTATCATACCTACATCACGAAAAAGAGTTATTAATGGAAATATAGCTTCATGGAGATGGTGAATAAAGGTTTAAGCTATATATAAAATGGGAAAAGGAGGTTCGAGCCTTGTAAATTATACACATGCGCGATTGTAAAAGCGTGGAGGTGTTGGGGGGGGGGGTGAATAGTTTAGCGAGGTGGGAATTATCAAACCATTGGGAAATTAAAGTTACATTTTCTTTCCAAATAGCATATGTGCTGTATGAAGGAATAAGTATCGTGGAACTGTAGCTACATTTTAATGTATCTTTGATTAACAGCTGATCCACACACCAACACAAAAATCTCTAAAATAGGGATATAGACCATAGCATTATTTTTTTTTAAAATGGCGTCGCTGCTTTATGGAATTTTGCATATTTATCTAATATTCCATTACAACAAGGACATTATTTTTCTCGAGAGGATGGATTAATAGAGAAAGGGAAAGCTCTCCCTTTTATAAAACGCTCGTTTAGCCGTAATTGTTTGTGCAAGGAACTGTGAAAACCAAATAAAGGCATTGCCTCAAATATTTTGATAAAATAACGGTTAACTTATCGGACACCCAGTTACCCCGTACAGTGGCGTCGGAAGAAAATTGAAAAAGGGGGGGGAGGGTAGACTAATCCTCAGAAATCTTGACAAGCAAAAAAAAACAAAAAACCTAATGCCCATAATCATGAAAAACATAATCCGTGCGGGGGGGGGGGGGGGGGGGAGGAGGGGGGAGGAAAATACCTATACTGTTCCCCCCCCCAAAAAAAATTTAACTACCAAAAACAATTTTCCCCCCCAAATCATGAAATCCGTGTGTGTGTGGGGGGGGGGGGGGGCTAGTATACCTTTGCCTCCATTTTTTAACTACAAAAAACAATTTTTTCCCCCAAATCATGAAATGCGTGTGTGTGTGTGTGGGGGGGGGGGGGGGGTGGGGGGGGGGCTAGTATACCTTTGCCTCCATTTCAAGTTAAGGTAAATTTAGAAACAATCATGTTTGCTGCGAGAAAAAGTGGGGGGGGGGGGGTGCTGGACCCTCCCTGATGCTATGTGTCTAATGGTAAGGTCTAACTTTGCAAATAAAGTGGGTACAATCAACAAGTCAGATTAAATATTTCAAAACGTGTTGTGTGCAATTGAATGACGTGAAAATGTTCATTAAATCGAAAGGAAATTATCAAATACCGGTATCATATATACACGGACTGTTTACAGCAAACAGTATGTGTTTGTTTGCATCTTCAAGCGAGAGAGAGAGAAAGAGAGAGAGAAAGAGTGGTTATTAAGTGGACATGGGAAAATATCAATGGCTCTATTAGTACACTCTCGACAAGGAGGTTAGAATTGCAGCTCGAGTCAAATATTTACAGACTATTACCCAGTATCCTCTTCTTGTGGGATTTTTTCTTCTATGTGTCAAGATCTATGCCCTTTAACAGCAACGATGCTGCATAACCTTGATCAAGCGCTTAATTTCAATGTAATGAAACAAACAGAATTGACACTCATGTTTGATAAGATTTATAAACATCAAACAAAGCACAGGAAATGGTTCTTCTGTTTGATTCACGGATCTGCTCGGTTTTGTGTATCTTACTAGGTTTCTCAATCCATCGGTAAATATTTGTAAAATGCAAATAAAGTTTTTTAAAAATTATTTCATATGCAAATTATAACATTTTTTTCTCAACGTTACCAACGAGGTTTTCCAGGTAGTGAGCCGGCGGAATTTAACCAAAAAGTAAACTTTACTACTATACTATAGTATGTGTAATAATTCTTAATTCCTTCGCTCTCCTTACACTCATCACGCACGATATTCCGTCACAGTACAGGAAATAACTACACCGGGAGCTACTTCAGAACGAGAGCAGCCGAATGCGACATTCCCAACATTTCTTCAATTTAAACCATGCATCCACAAATTGAACTGTAGATTCTCGATTTTTAGGTATTGATTTTCCTTTTAAAAGCCACCCTGGGTTGGGACATTTAGGACAAAGGTGCAGTGTTTTGAGAGGCAAAATTTTACCTGTCCGACTTTCATGTTATTCGTTATCTGTGAGAAATTGCCTTCGGCTATTTTGTGTATAAAACGTATCATTTAATTTCTAGTGTTTTTGGTTCAATTAACATAAATGTTAATGTGTGTTCTCTTTGCAAATTAAAACTACAAGCAATTGACATCTATTCGAGATAAAATCGCTTTACATTACCTAGGGAACTCGCTAAAAGCAATTTGACATACCTGGCACGGCAAACCGGGCACTCTTTGGGTATACTGGTATTTGAGTCGTATATCCTCCAAATCCATGTCTCGCTGGTCCTTATGGGGGTCATCTTGGGGGAGGAATGTGTCTAGATGTTGAATAAAATAGTGGAACTCGGGGCGGATCCAGCGGTATATCGGAAAAATAAAATCCTGCTTCTTTTTGTTAATGGTCACTTCCACATAGTCACAGAACCAATCGCTGTACATCCCAGCATCATCGCGCCAAAGTTCGATCTGGTGAATCTCGTCCAAGTCGACGACATCCTTCACCGTGAATTTATCTATCTGACCACGTTCGAAATCGTCCCGGAGAAAATTGTCCAGCTTGGCTGCTTTCGTCTTTTGGCCCTTGTCATCGTGTAAGATGACTCGGACGTTGGCGTCCGTACCCGCGCGTTTTTTATCGCCGGTTTTGACAACCACCTTATACGATACCGACTTCCCTGCCATCGTTGTGGTGCATTGCCGAGCGCTCAAACATAAATAACTTCCACGTGGTGGGAACTGTAAACAACCTACGCGGCTCGACAGGGGCCGGAGGTGGTTGATGAAATGACGTTTGCCGTTTAGACTCGGAAGGTGGGGGCGCGCGAGAGAGAGCGCCAATCGAGCCATCATCCACTGTGGCGCACTCATCGTTGATCTCAGAGAAATGATCCGTTCAAATTGTTAACAGTATATTATTGACATATACTGATATATTCACTTTAGACCTTCCTGGATTTTAAATGAATGATTTCACACAACACAATCCATTCAGCATGATATAATTTTAACAACGAAATAGTAGAGGATTAACTGTAGATTACTACCCCAAATAATCACCAAAAAAATAATTCTATTGCAACATCGAAATGAACATTTATGAAGTAAGTTGTAGTGGGAAGTGAAATAAAAGATCATTTCAGTGAAGATCTATGTCATTGCAGACGACAGCATACCCGACAGTAACCTACTTTCGGAGTAGATCGGTAAAAATAAAAACGTCCTTCAACAAGATAATACTCAACACATCATAATATTCAAATTTTTATATCTATCTACTGTCCCTTTTGGTGGCCTCCTTTCTTAAAAGTTGAAAGGCCATATGGCTATAAGTTTAAATTTTATGGACCCCCTATAGCCGTTCTCAGCGGTTCATAACATTTATACCGGTGATCTCCGAGGGGATCATAACATGACTTTCTTTATAAAACTGGCAATTACACGCAAGGAACAAGATACACATTTCTAAAGTATGCACAGACAGTACAAAAAAAGACGACATTCAAAGGTTTCTGTTCAAGGAAATGATTCTCAACAGAAAAGGAAGGAATACGCTAGCGTGATCGCATCACCCTTTTCCCACAAATCATCCGTTGTTCATGGAAAAACAGTGTAACTGGATACGGACAATACCAAAATTTACACCATATTACAGAATGACTCAGATTTTGACTGAATTTTCTATTCATAACACAACATCCAGAGTCATCCATCATCGCAAATGTTTGACCTCAAATGATTTCGAAATCAGAGAGCAGGGCGTAAACAAGGACCTGGTGGGAGATCAACTCTCGTCTGTACGTGACCCCCCCCCCCCCCCAAAAAAAATCCCTTTTTAAAATTAAAAAAAAGCAAAGGTCACCCCAACTTGGTCATATATTAACAACCAAATTAATAATAATCATATTCATATTATTCCTAAATCTTGTTTTTCAAATGCATAGCGCATTTGGCAAGCCATGAGCTTGAAACCTGCTAGAGCTGTTATAATTTTTACCTTTGTAAAAAAAATAAAATCAAAATGCAATAAATTGTGAAAAAATTGTTCAATTCAAACTGTTTAAACAGCAGATATTTTTAATATAATGTACTCTCTCATCCACATTGAAATCTCGTTGTCCCATAGACGGCCTTATAAATGCTTGCAATTTTAGCGGAGATTATTTGAACTTTTTTAATGCATTCACTTGCATTCTCGCGTAAAATTTTATTTCCACGGTTAAACTTCACATGATTCATAACAACCCCTTTCAAATAATGTATAAGACTGTATTGAACTGTCATTATTGGAGTCTTTCGTGCGTGAATTTCGACGTGTTTCCCTGATAAGATTCAAAGGTTTTCTGGTCTTTCTTAATAATTTATGGAGCAAGGTCTATCGTTTATGTACTACAAAAATAAACTACAAAGGCTAAAAGCACATCACCTAGAAACGGTAATTTCAAACAAAAACGAAGGTGTCAGAAGTACACTCATGCAAAGAAAGTCGGCAAATCCCCATATCAGTCAATCGTTTCTGTATTGTTTGTACACACACAAAAAATATCTCCAAAGAAAATAATTTACATTCTATTAGCTCATAATATATTGTAGTTTATTAGCTTCAAATCTACTGTCTATGAATCAAATGTGATACACATGTAATTGCAAAAACATTCATCACACAATGGTACATGTACAGGATGAAATGCATGAATGATTACTAAGAAAGTCTCATCCTCATAGGTTTTAGAGTGACAGCAATTTGATTGACATGCCCATCAACTTTGGTCTGTTGGAGAGGGGGGTTGGGGCTTATCAGGGGCCACCCTTTTTGTCTTTGGACTGGGTCCATGCTTGGGCGATGGTCCTCTTCATATCATCATCCCCTTCATCATACATCTTCTTCATCATTTCCATCAGGCTATCATTAGGGTCCTTGTCATCATCCATTTTCGGCCTACACAAAAGAAGCATCAGAAAGTCTGTATAATCTGAATAATCCAAACCTTTCACAGTTACTTTTAATAACTTACAAAATTGTTAAGAAATTTTCAGTCTTAGTTTTTTCCTTACAGACTTGAAGTGACAAACCACAGTTTAAGTGTTCTTTTCTAAAACCTGACTTACTTTTTCTCATTGTCCTCTTTGGCTTTCTTTGCCTTTTCACCAGAGGTGACATATGGCCATGTTTTTCCTGTGGTACTCTTTTTGAGCATCAGAAGCACTGTATCTGTTTTCAACTTAAAAGATTTTGAACAAATTATCAGTTACCTTCACAGTATTTTGCACCTTACCAACTGAAACACATACCAACATTTTCAAGATAAATGTAATTCATTTCCTTCATCCCCAAACCCAAAAAATTCATGCAAGAAATACTTAATGTCAGATAGCCACTTCCTCACCATGTTTAGGGGAGGGGTGGTGGGTGGGGATAGGGAAGTGTTAAATATGACAGATTTCATTAATTTCAATTACCGGGTAACTCAATTGAACTATAATATGGTAATACCCCCACTTATACCCCCCCCCCAATAAAAAAAATCCCCCCAAAATCAATGTTTTTAATGTCTTACCTTGTACCAACTCTCCTCGGGGTTGATATCCTCCAGCAGGGTGGATATGTACAGTTCAGAACGACGCTTGTTTTCCTCCTCCTCCACTTGTAATCTGAAGGACCTGAAACAGAAAACGACCATGCATACAATGGGAGTTAACTCTACTAAATTTCTGACCAAACGATCCAGCCCAAACTGATTTAAAGTTACAGCAATGCTCATTCAATAGTCTCAAAAAATCTGTTCATATTTTCTAAGAAGGGCATTGATTCAGAACAAAATTATGGAAACTATTACCACATTTATCATTTTTTTTTCCATAGACATATATTCCTGTGACTGAGTTTACTACAAAGTACTTGTTTAATAAAACAATCTTTATTTCTTAAATTTTTAATATTCACATCCACTCTACCTACCCATTTCCATATCTAATAAAATTATCTAGAATTCAAAACTACAGCTGGTATATTTCTGAATGGTTTGGGTATGTTTTACATAAAAAAAAATATTTCTTGATTATCTTGATGAAAAAAAGCTTTGATTTTAAGCTTAAGTGCCTTTTGGCACAATCTTTTGGAATATAAAATCACTCAACATTTCCTGATTTTCGAATTCATATATTTATTTATATCTTCATCAAAACACAAATAAAATGATTATTTTTTTTCAATGGCATCCATAATTACAATTCTCTATTTGATGATTTTATCTGACATTCCTTTGATGATATTATTTGATATTTGCTCAGGACAAGTTACCATTATATTCTGTATTTCAGTTTGTTGGAGAATCAATGAAATGAAAGTTTGATTCTGTTACAGTAGTGTACTATCACAATTAAAACTGTCCAAATCAACTGGTCACATGTACATGTATCTCTCAGTTCTGATTCATTCATTGGATTGATGCAGTTAGAAATCCCTGATGTGTAACTATAGTGCTTATTGTTTACCAAGTATTAACATGAATAAAAAATTATGACAAGATTGTTAACACACTCTACTTTATGAAATATGTCCAAATAACAAATATATTAATATATACATCTATAATTATTAATGCAAGATTCTATTGACCTGAATGAATACAAATTAAAAACTTGTCAATATTATGTTAGATGAGCCATAAATCAATAGAAAAATTCATTTTCCATACCTCTTACCAAATTCACAGGTAACTCTTTCCTTTGGAAGAGAATGCACTCCTTTAATTGTGACATAGATCTTCATGAACTTATCAGACTGGTCCCAAGCTGAAAATTGAGTCAGAATATTTAGATATTTTTTTCTAAATGCTGTAAATAAATATAATACAATGGTTACCAAGGGACTATATTTGGTATTGTCAATTATCTTCCCCCAATTTTAACAAATTTTTATTTTTAGTGTAGTATTGTATCAAAATCAAATCTTTATAAAACGTTATACAGAAGATGTCTGTCACATTTATCTTGATATTAGTCATCATTGTCCAAGAGTTGTTCATTTATGACGTCACAAAAATGGACAAATTCTCGCAATTTTGAAACAAATGAAAATACATGTATTGTCATTTTTCCTTCATATTTTGCCTTTGATAGTATAGAATGCAGGTCTTCTCAAGTATTGGTTTTACATATGTGTTTGTTCTTATAATTACAAACATCATATTATTAATTAAAAGTGGTACTTTAGCAAGCATGCACTCTATGTTTCCCAGTGGAAAAACCATTGGAAACACCCACTTTTGCTCCTGGAGAAAGGCTCAACTCAATATAACTTTTCATAGCACAGAATATCAAAACAGGAATACTGACCATAATTAGTGATGGTCTGGGTTTGGATTTGTGGCCTTGGTTTTTTCTGTGGTACTTCTGTTGATGAGACGGGATCTGCTGCTGCTTTCTCCAGTCGTGATACTTCATGTTCTAATTTTCTGAGCTCAACACCAATAATATCTTTCACTCGAGATCGAGTGGCTTTTACCAACAAATCTCTCATTTCTTCAACATCTTGACGAAGCTTAGGAAATTAAATCAATGAACTTTGAGCATTACTATTGTTTAGGAGATTGATCTCTCAATATTTGCATTTCAAATTCATATACCATCTGGGATATAACTCATTTTGATGATACTGTCGAGAATGCAGAAAGGAGTATTGCAAAATTTGGATCGTGGTATCACATGCTCATGATAATATTAAGCTCTCTCCCTCTCTCTCTTTATATATTTGAACTGTTGAATATTGATAATTCATTAGATAAGATCCAAGCACCTGGTCTACATTCAAACTAATTTGATCGACACTTAGAAAAAAACTAGAAATTGCTTTACCTCTCCAATATCCATGGTCTTCAATATCCTTTCTAGAATCGTCTCCCGAATTTCTATTTTCGTTTTCAGCAGAGCACAACTGAACAGGCTATTTTCAACTGTTAACTACGACTTCTTCACACGAATTCAAAATGCAAACGATGGTTAGATCAAACCTTACTCAATTTTCCTGAACATCAATTTTGTTAAGGCAATTTATAATTTAAAAACAAGCAACAATCCTATCAACCATACATCACCATGTACGCATGGTTCATGGAAAGGTAGCACTAAAGACGGAAACGAATATCACCAAATATGAATTGAATCAAACTCACAAATTACTGTCTGTAGTTGACCGTTTGTATTCCAGATTTATTTCCAAAAATATTATATATGAGATTAATCAAATTAGTCGTAATTATTTTTCAAAATGAAATCGTAATTATTTTTCAAAATTAGGTCGGGTTCGGGATCAAAAGGGCTGTATAACGCTAGATACATTAAGAACTACAATAAAAGTCATCATTTTTCATAAGTGTGTCTTCATTGATTATTAAAAAAACTTTTCAAAATATTTAGAATTATCTAGGCCAATATGTGTTAAATTTCAATTAAAACCAGCATAACTTTAAAATTGTTTCAAAATGTTGTTTCAGTAGTTAGATTCAATAGTTTTACCCAAGGCTTCTCCACTTTCTCTATCAACATGGTATTAGAAAAAATGTTAGCCTGTCTTAGGGGACCAAAACTTAGAAGACAACTTACCAGCGACGAAGGGCCGGTAAATATGTGTCAGCTAACGTTATGAATTTCATTTTTTTCTAACAGTGTTCTTTAATTATGCAACATTTGCAATATGATTATGCAGAATAAACAAAAGAAAATTGACAGAAAATGAAAAATGACTTTTTATCCTTTTATCCTTTTTATCTTAATGAACCATTCAATAGTTTTTTAAAGTAATTAACACTTTCAAAAAATGACGATACACAGAAGACAGTGTCTAAATAAAGAAATTACTCAGGTATTTTGATCAGATGTATATTTTCTTTGATTTCAGGGGAAAGTGTATCAAGCTAATCTTGTAGAAGCAACAGGAGATAAATTTATTAGCGTTGTAAGTATATAAAAATTTTGTAATGATGTATAAAAGATTTAAAGATAAAATCGAAGAAATAAAGCAAAATTTGGTAAATGTGTTGAAGGTTATCAACATGCATATTAAATACCTTAGAAATTTCAAGATCATATTTTTATTTTGTGTAGGTTTTTAAACCTCTGAATTGTTTCAATCAATTAAAACTTTTATTTTAAAAGAAAAGCACCACAACCATTATAAAAGTATCAGTAGATATATCAATACATCTGGAATGACTTTACCTATTTGTTGATGATGTTTGTATTAATAAAATAATATATTCATTTAATAACTAAGATAATTAGAATGAATGATTCTGCTTTCTTTACAGATTCGGTTTTGCATGTCCTTCACCTACTGGACTAGCCCTGTAGTTCTGACTGTCCTGTACAGAAGAGGATACTTCTCATCAGAGGGACTCATAAGTATAGGAAAGTTTGCCTTCTCAATAAGTGTCATCTATACCGTGGCTTATATAACCAGAGGTATAAATTTCAATGCATGTATATATATTTTAGAAAGGGGGGAGGGGTTGAAGAGATCAAAGTACTGAAGAACTGACAGGAGTTGATTTTTTCGATGTTTATTTGATATGTTATTTTGCATGACAAGTACATGTAGTTTCTAATTTGAATTACGCACATTTTTATAATATGAATTTTTGGACTTTTTCGACAAGAATGTTGTGAAACCCCCATATAAATAATGTTAGATAATATTTAAAGATAAAATTAATTCAATCAAACTATGTATCAGTGATAGAAATATTTCTCGAAAATTGTATGGATCCAAGCAATATTGAACTATAGTCTCGTTTAACCAAACGCTTGACTGACACAGTAAATCTCTGACAAGGATTTACGGAGACAGCCAAGCGTCGAGTTGAACGAGACTATATTGAACTCTGGCGTAGGAATACATACGACTACAAAAAATATTTAAATTGTTTGTACCATTTAAAATCTGACTATTTTCAAGGTATTTATAAATAAGTTTCCTTGAAAAACAATGCTTTAGCATACATTACATCGAATTCATCAATTATTTTCAAAAACTAAGTCTTGTCAGCAGCAATGATTTGTGCTTAGGTCCAAACACTGTTTCACTTTCGGTTTGTCTGAGTAACTGCATAGGAGAGTTGATTAAAATCAGCTCCCAATAAAAATATTCTTTGACTTTGTTTGATAGTACATGTATATGGATCATTTATAACATAGCATATCAAAATAAAAAATATTGCTCAAGATATTAGCTTCATAACCAGAAAGAAGAAATATAATCATCATCAATTAAGTTAACACCTTTGTTCTCTGCAAAATGACATATGACACAATACTTTATTCATGTGATATAAATCATCCAAATGACATTGTAGGGTTTGGTCGCTATAGCAATGCTGATTACCTCACCTTCCTTAGTGTGCTCAGTGCGGCCCAGAAATCACTCACACAACAAAACAAGGTATTTGTTGACCAGAGACATGTACTGAATGTTCCTTGTACTGAATGTTCCTTTATTACATTAAAATATTTGATAATGGACACATTTATGGTTTCTTCATTCTTCATTTGCAGAAAATGTTGGCTAGATATGACTTTGAGTTTTGTGCATGGCCAGTAGATTGGCGTATGGGAGAAAATGGGTATGTTGTTTGTAAACGGAAACTGGTTTGTTTATATGCTTGTCACAAGTCATTAAGAATACTTGTTTCCTATTGTATGGCCATACAGAGGAAAACTTTAACTCTAAATATGACGTATTGTGAATGTACTGGTATTTATTCTTGGCAAGTGGTTATATAGTGGTTATATATGTCATTTTCTCTCCCACACTATTGTTGCAATAGTGTAATCCTTCCTATTTTTTCTTCTGTGAAAAAAAATTGGAAAGGCTATATAAATACATTATGGCAGCAACATGTACATGTACCTTACACTGATGCACATTGAAACAACTTTTCTTTACAATCAAGGGAAGTGAAGAAAATCCATCAACAAATATCGAAACCAAAGCTAACTGAATTTAACATAAGTAATCTTCCACAGAGGATTCTTGGGTAAGATTTATCAAATTAAGAACTTTTATTAGTAAATTTGCTTTAAATTTTTAAGAACTTTTTCATTTTCTGTGTGTGTTTCTTTTATCAGGAAAGTGTTACAATTAGACATAACATTATTATAGACAAAACATTTTTTGAATTTATATGTTATACATGTAGATACTTAGCTGTACACACATTTGGGAGACGGATGCTTTACCCAGGGGCTACAGCTCTTATTAACTCTTTAGTGGGTGAGTGATAAAATACAGAATTTAGGCAGCAAGTAAATAAAAAATCTTTCCTTTTGAATAATAACTATGCTGGTTTCATTTACTTGAAAAACCTTTTTGTTGACAGAATGTTCTTTTGGAAGGTTATTACCTTAGGTTTGTGGATTTATTTTGATGAGGGACACATTTTTGAAGTAAACTCTTCTTGTCTTACATTTGAAGGTCCTGTTTTAAGTCAGAACAGAGCATCTTTAATAGAGGAAGTGAGTCGAATTGCATATGATCATTTCATTTCATTTTCAATGCTAAAATATTTAATTTCCTATACAGATTTTGCAGACTCCCCTGTATATGCTTGCTTTTACTATCATTTAGAAACAAGGAAAACGAGCCAAACTTCTATCAGCAGACGGGAATGAGATAGATGTGTTGTTTGTGGACCGGAGACAGTCAGGGAACCAGAATGGAAAAACTTTGGTCAGTGGATTGATGATTTTGCACTGTATGAACTGATTTTCCATGATAGCATATAACTTGTTTCATGTTGATGTTCAAGAAGTTTACCAGAATCCCATGTTCAAACATACTTCTCTTACAGGAAGTGTTATGTAATAGTTACACACCCGTAAACACAGGGATGACTGATTGTCAATGTACCTGTCTGAATTATGCATTATTTGTTCGAAGTGAGTCTCCGGTTCATATCCTCCACCCCCCAATATTACCAAGTAAATCTACTCTCTTGATCTCTCAAAACCTTTGATCCCTCGAGTCAAACTGCAGTCCCGTTATTCATTATCTGTTGTTCTTTTACTCTCGATACTCCAAGTGGCCAGAATATGCAAGCGTTACCTAAGTTTAACACCTACTTTGTCATTTAAATGGCTCAAGGCATTAGACGCGGGACCTGTGTTACGGGATTTTCTTCAGGTAACACTTGTCCTGCAAGGTGATAATTGTCCATGATTGACCATACTGTTGCCTAGACTATAATTAACACCGATCGTCCTAAATGTACATATAATCGTATTTATTTAAAACGAGAGAGAGAGAGAGAGAGAGAGAGAGGCCGGAAAGTATTCAATGAGTTAAATAAGAGTAAGATTGAGGATAACATACACGTTGCGTTGATGCCTACGGTAGCGACCTTATAATAGTACATCGCGGAATATTTGTCTTCTTTAAATCTGTGGCATATTTTCAACTCATCATATGCAAAAAATAATACTTTAAAATATAACTAATTTTCAAGTACACATATATGCATGATTTTGTAATACATTGCTATGTTTGGGACTCTTGAACAACATTAACAAAATACATGTAGCAATAGTTTTCTCGAAGTTTTTGTTAAAAACAATTCAAAGAGAATAATGAATTTTCTTCTAATAATATTTATATCTAAATTCTAACAATAGTTAAAACAGCGCTTGTTTCCTCCTTCTTGGTTTAATCCCTAATACAGATAACACGCCTGTTACGGTGTCTTACACCATCGCGGTAAAATCGTGACCCCGCGATCACCGCGATGACAATACCGCGACGGTGTATCGCGGAAAAGATTAAAACACCATCACGGTGTCGCGGGAAAATACGGGATCCGCGTTGG
Source organism: Magallana gigas (assembly GCF_963853765.1). Classification (NCBI taxonomy): domain Eukaryota; kingdom Metazoa; phylum Mollusca; class Bivalvia; order Ostreida; family Ostreidae; genus Magallana; species Magallana gigas. Next base: position 43,584,787 of record NC_088854.1, read on the forward strand.
CTGTAGTGTATGCAGTAGAAATAAGACTGGCAATGGTTTTGTAAAAGATGACAAGATGTCAGATACAGGTATGGGTACAGTTTGGGTACTAATGTTTCTCTCTGTTGTTGATGCAGGTTGTGTGTTGTGAGGGTAATGCCGGTTTCTATGAAATTGGTTGTACTGTGACTCCATTAGAGGGAGGCTACTCTGTATTGGGATGGAACCACCCTGGGTTTTCAGGGAGCACTGTATGTAATATTCTTCCTCCTTAATGAATGATAAAAATTACTGGTTTTACAGTATCAAAGCTCAGACTTCTTTATGGTTTTCTGTTCAACAGGGTATTCCATTACCTTCTCAAGAACAAAATGCTGTAGATGCTGTTATGCAGTATGCTATCGATAGCTTGGGTTTCACTCCTGATAACATTTCTGTGTTTGCATGGTCCATTGGTGGATATACTGCATCATGGGTAGCAATGAACTACCCAGACTTAAAATACATTGTAAGTACATGCTGAGGAAAATAAGGGTGGTACCTAATTATGAATGCTATTACGGTAGATGAAGATGGTATCATAAAAAATGAACTTATGATATCATATTAAATTTAAATCTGTCATTTTATTTTCCCTGAACTTTCTCAGGTAGTAGATGCAACTTTTGACGATATTGTCCCATTAGCTCAGGCAAGAATGCCAGAATATTTTGGTAAGAGAAATTTGTTTCATGGTAATGTGTTTGTTATTTTATATAGTAAAAGTTTTGACATTCGCAAGAATATGCACAAATTAATGTGTAAAGCATGATTTTAAAAATTTATAATGATGTACAGTGTATAGCTACTGAATATCATTTTCAAATTGACTTCTTATTAGATTTTTTGTGTCTTTTCAGAAAACTTTGTAGAGTTTACAGTTAGATCATATCTTAATTTAGATATAGCAGAACAACTTATCAGGTTTGTATATATTTACTTGTGTTAAAAAGTGTATACATTCTTTCAGTGTTATTTAAAAAAAATGTGAGATGACATTTGTGATTTTGTGTATGAGATTAAAATGAATTTAATGGGTTTTTTTCCCCATAGATATTCAGGTCCTGTACTTCTCATAAGAAGAACCAGGGATGAAATGATCACAACTAAGTTAGTCTGATTTACCAACCCTTTTTCTGGAAAAGTTTCCAATGAACTGTACACTGAATGTATGGTTTGTTGCAATCATTCATTTTAATATTATTTTATTAAGTACATGTATTATATTTTTTGTAGGTCTGACCCAACAGGAGTGAAACTATACTCCAACAGAGGAAACTATCTTCTAATCAAGTTATTACAACATAGGTAACTTCTACAGATACAATAAACTGAAAAATGCAGGATATCATAAATTAACCCTATTAAGATATGAAAGCTCAAAATTATTTGTTGGGTATGATATTCCTGATAAGAAATTATCATTACAATTTTTAAAAATATGCAATCTGTTTAATTCAGATACCAGTGTATGATATATGTGTAGTTGCTAGTGAATGGATTGTGTGTACCTGTAATCTGTGTGTTTTATTTCAGATACCCTTGTATAGTAGATGATAGTACCCTGGCTGTGTTAGCTGATTGGTTAGCCAGGCTGAAACCTCAACAAGGTCTGTAGATTTCATTATATTACACCAAGGGTAGACGTAAAAAGAAAATCTTATCAGTCATACATGTAATAGAAAAATGTTATGAAATATTCTTTTTGAGAATGCATAGATTTTTTTTAAAAGCAGTTTTAGAAAAAATTGACATATTTATTACTTTGTTCAAGTGTGAATTTCTTACCATTAAAGACAAATCATAAAATCTAATTACCTGGTAAAACAGCAATATTTAAAATCATTGGTGTACGATTTGCAAGTTTGTAAGGGGATCTATGGAGTATAGAGCTTTGCTGCATTCATTGCTTGGTTTTCTTTTCTACAGAGGACTTATGGCAGACACATGAGGTGGATGAAGACGAATGTTTAGCCAAAATTAGATCCTATATACGGAGCAACTCCGATACATTTCCTTGTAATATAGGTATGTTATAGGTATAGATACATGTGATACTAACCTCATTGTTTGAAAAATATGAACAGTAGGCGATTCATTCTCTAAATATCATAATCACAAAACCAGAATGAAGTAAAATTGGGTATAAACATTAATGTACTACATTGTATTTGTTGATGTACAATTTGATTAAGTTTAAAAAAATGAACTGAACTAGATCAACTAAATGTTCTGATTGAAAAATTAAGAAATTAGGACTAATGGATATTTGATCCTGTTTCTGGGGTATTTTATTCTTAAAAATCTTGAATTTGCAAAAAAATACCAAAAACTGGGAAATATTTAGCTTTATATATACATTTCTATTACTGTAATTGATTTTTATATTTATAGATGAATATGAATTGTATAGATATTAGTTTGATTACTGGACTGATAAGAAAGAAAGCTAGGAAAACCATTGAATACTTTGCATTTTCATTACTTGTAGATTAAATGTGACATGCCATGTTTTCTAGTCCTTTAAAGATACAATAATCATATGAGTTTTCAAGATTTGTCATTGATGCAAATAATGATGTACATGTATATTTATATATGCTTTTCAGGAGAAGGCTATTCTGAAGAAGAGAAAAAGAAAATGACTTTATACTTAGTAAGTAAAGTCCTTTCATACACACTCTATAAACAATAAAACAGATGCCTTTATGGATAAAGCCATCCAGCTTTAACTCATATAAGACTAAGAGTGATGTATATAGAAGCATTTAAAATTGTTTAATCAAATCCCAAACCAAGATTTATATCTGTGATTTAACCATTCAATCTAATTTTAAACTTTCCTAGATCCATGGATAAAAACAATTGATTTGGTCATAACATCATACAACATGCAGCATAAGCCTGACAAGTGTTGTAATTAAATGACATTCTTGTTTCCTGTTTTCAGGCTTCTCGTTACATGGTCGACTTTGACTCCACACACTGTAACCCACTTCCAGCTTCGTTTTTCAAAACCCCCTGGACTCCAGACAGTGAAGACCAGCCTAAGTTTTTATGACTATATTTACATACATCAGTGACTGCTCAAAGCATTGAACGACTGTAGTTGATCCTATACACTGTTGAACAGTGTTAGAGAGAGAAAAAAAATATCACCAATTGATCTCCATTGCTGTGGAACAAATTACATGTATGATGTATAAATGTTGTCATTTTATACACTTTTCAATATTTTAGTAATCAATGAAGAATTTTATATGTATTTATTTCTTGTTTGTCAGAAATTGCTAGTAAAAAGAAATTTTCTAAATGTAATTTGTGTTCACTTTTAAATTATGTACATGTAACGTATTTACATGTTTAAATGAAAAGAAACCAACACGAAAGATGTAGAAATTATACCATTTAATATCACAACAGTAAGAAAATATACACAACAGGTAAAAGATTACAAGAAAAACCCTTTTGTTTTAGTATTGAAAAGTTTAGCAGTAAAAATATCACAGTCTGTTGAATAAAACTTCATAGAGGAAATAGAACAGTTTAAAATAAACTGCTAAAAACGGTATTCAAAATCTTATCCCCAGTCGGGATGGATGACAAAATGGCGTGGTATGACGGCGTGCGGGCGGATGTAGTGGGAGCTCCAGTTCTCCACCACGTCATCATTCCTGTACTCCGGCAGGTGGTGCCACGTGGTGTGCATCCAGCGCTCTTTGCGCGTGCCTGGAGACAGCAGACGTAGGTGGTTGAAGCGCGAATTCTTCTGCGCCGTTTTGCCCCTGACTGTCAACTTACTGGTATCGGCGTATGGTCCGTTTCCTTTTCCACTGCAAAAAGGCAAAAAATATGCATTACACCTCAAGTTAAGTAATGTCTTTGTTAAAAATTCGTAGTGCTTGCATATACCCAATTTCCATTGTGCACACTGCACAGACAAGAAAGGTGCGTCAAAATGGTGTAAATATACTTTTTATGATACGCTCAAGAAGCATACCTCTTGTTAATACAAGTTTAAAAGTTCTCGTGACCAGTTAAAGGATGTTGTTAAAATAGATAATGCTGTAATTTTGCTAAGATCTCACTATAATAAAATGCAAATCGTATTCAACAAGACGCAGCAATTACATGTAGCAGTCTAAATTAAGTGTATTTGCTCAGATGATTGTTAAACTCTGAAATAAAACTTCATTTATTATTTTTTTTTGTTTTCTATTTATGTAATTTTATTCGGGTAAATATATGCTTGATTATCTTACAGACGATGTGAACAACTCTGTCATACGACGTCACATAGTTACGCTGATGAGAGGGTCTTATTTTCATACGTTTCTATAGTGTTAGTAAGTGGATGGAAAATAGAAGATATTATTGTTTGTGCTTCAAGAAAAGACATTAATTGTTTGGTGTATGTGTGCTTCAAGAAATCTACAAGAGACGTGTAAAGTTTGGTGTACGCAAGAGACCCATGACCAGTCTCGCGTACGCTTACTGAGTAAACGCGTATGCGAGACTAGCTCTGCGGTTCCAACGATGGCAAAATATATGGTAGAAGGAGAAATACAGAAGGCGAATTAAAAATACAGTAAAATTAGAAGATGAATGTATAGGAGAGAACCATACAAGTTCTACGAGGTTATCAAATTTCAGTACCGTAAATTTTTAGGAAATCTCCCGTTCTCGCTGAAAAACGGAATGTATAGCTTAATAACAACTTTGAACAAACATTTTGTAGGTTCAATTTCATTTGTGTTTTACTAAATCCAATAACAACTTTAACCCTGGCCAATCACAATGTCACGAATTCATTGACAATCGGTAAGTGTAAATAAGTAAGATAAACTATACATAATATATCGGCCGGTATACATCTAAATGAACACAGCTTTTTTTTAGGTTAAAATTATTTAAACAATTCGGTACATTACGAAAAATAACCGGTTAACTTTTGAAATCATTACCTTTCCAAGGCGTTGATGACCTGCTCCAATCTCTTTTTCTGCTCCGAAATGTTTTTACCCATTAACTTTTCACCAGCGAGAGAATTAAAGAACCGAAGAGCCACTTGGCGCTCTGGAATACAGTTGGAAATTCACAATTTATTATATGTACATTAAATATTTTACAAAGACTCAGACATTAGAGTCAATATATATCTACACATATCCATTATAGTAAATGTATTTTCACATGTCTACCTGTATCATTTGCACCCAGGAGCCACTTGTCCACCACATCTTTGGCGTCAGGTTGTAAACTTTTATTTAGGGTTCCCTCTATCTTTTGCCTCTTTTCAGCCATGCGCAGAACTTTTTCTATGACCTTTCTGTCGGCGTTGGGAGCCAGTTTCATCCATTGTTCAGCTTTATCTAAAACTTGGGGTTGAAGAGAGTGCCTAAATTCCTGAAATATAATTGTTATTAAAGGATGAAAAAATTGTATAAAGTTACGAACGTTTATTTTATCTTGGTTTTTTTGGCTGCTTTGTTAAATAAATGTCATAGTTTAATTGTCTAAAATTTAAAATTTCGCGAAATTAATTTCACCGCGAACCATTATACCATTAAGTCGAGAAATAAAATCGTCGCAAATATTTGTTGGTTTACAGTAACATACTGCATACAGTAGCATAATTTCTTAGAGAACACTATAAAATACAATCAGTTTACCTGTCTCAGGGCTATATCTTCCTGTGCGGTGGCACCCCCTAGGTTGGTCAGACTACGGTTCACGTTGGGTACCCTGTGGTGCATGTCGGTCTTGCTCCTGAGTAGAGCGGGACTAGACCGGGTCAGGTCACCCAGCTTAGTGGGGGATCTCATCCCGGGGTCTTTACGGGGGCTGCAGGATCGTAGCCGAAGTTCTGGTACTAAACGAAAATACAGAGTAACTACATGTATATAGCACCGATATCATTAAAACTAACTGTGCAATATAAGTGCAAATTGTAGGTGCCCATAAATGTAAATTCTCAATATCACATTTGAGCCTTCTTTATCCAGACATACCAAAATTAAGGAAGTATATTTTAATACAAATAAAAGAAATGTTAGAATAGTTTACATCATCGCTGTACATATTATAAGGTTTTAAAATCTAACTTTAATTTAAACTTTCATTGCGAAGGCAGTCGTAAGTTTAACTACATGTTTATAGTGTTAATCCAGTCTGTTATAATATTCTTTTCATTTGTAGATACATGAATAATATCCATCAACCAGCAACACCTATTCTATAAAATGCTATAAAATGTCTGTTATAAGCAATATTGATTTCAAACTTGAAGTACAGTGAAACACAAAGGAAGCGAATATTCCTAAAACGAATTCACGATTATAACAAAGTCGATTACATTTATTGTGGTATAAACCTTTTTGATATAGCTAATTACAGTTACAACGAATCAAAATCGGTCGATATATGCACTGCATCGGTATAAATCAAAAGAAATACTAAAACTCAGTCTGACTTTCAGTTGACACACACGCAGCTTTCGGATTTTTTCCCCATTAATTTGACTCACGTGAATTTTCTCTATTAACTTTCTGTGGTCCTTGTAAACTGGTCAGTGATCGCTTAATTGGGGACGGTGCTTTAGGGGTGGGGGAAATATTCAAGGCCTGCATCTCTTCCTCGACTGTCTCTAGTCCACATCCTGTTAATTGATTAGAATCATTTACCCCTCCAGTTAGAAAGGACTGTAAGCATGCTTCATTTTGTTAATAAGTTATTGTATATACTTATATATATATACATGTATATGAGTTCTCCAATTAGAGACAGAACTGTATTACTAAGCATGCTGGATTTCGTTAATAAGTTAATGTATATACTTATATATATAAGACTTTCACGTCTTTGATGTTACTTTTTTGTTAATTAGATAGATCAGGTAGACCTTCCCATTTTTCGATGTGATTTGGTTATACCTGTCTGTTCAGACTTGAGGTGAAGGGGCGGATCATAGTGCTCGATTTTGTCGTCCGTGGATGAAAATCGAGACGGCATCTGCCAGTTGTTGAACGTCTGCAAAGTGGAAAAAACACGGGGTTAATCTCAACACTATCGTTACACATTGCATTGTCTATTCTGATACTAAATCTTTAGTTAAAAAACCTGATTTTCGACAAAGAATCATTTCGATATATATTATTTCTTTGCATTGTAACTGAGTGAATGCAGGTATATATGCATATATACGAAATTATTTGCGCCAAAAAGTTTACGATTCAGGCGTGTCATTGCTAATATTCGTACCCAGCTGGAGGTTATCAAACTGAAAGGCCGAAAGCCTGTGGAACGAGCGAAGCAATAACGCATTTGTTATGTTTATACAGAGAAGGGAGAACCATTATTATACAAGATTTACATTTAAAATGAGCTGACAAGTCGCATAAGATATTTCATATATACCCCATGTTGTGTGCCGTTTTGCTGAGGTATAGTTGGAAACAGATACGGACTTTTACCTATATATAAGAGCGATCATGAGCGCAAACTATGATAGGTTAATAACTATATGTCTATTAGTAAGGATATGGATGTAATACCGGTATGGTATCGACGTCAGGCATTAAAAGAAAACTTTGGCACTGTGAAGGAAAAAAAAACCCTTAAAACAAACTTTCATTCTCATAATCAAATGCTACATTGTTATCAATGATCGATTACTGCCCGTTATCATTGGGCTTTATTTCGAATATTCCGGGGTATGAATAAAATGTACATAGTTCCATGAATGCAATTTATTATTTCTTTTTTGAAGCGAGAAGCTGAAATGAGTCAAACGACATTTGGTCAATAAACTGCAATTACTACAAACCCTAACTGCAGTGTTTGGCAAACAAGAGAAATGAAGCCATAATAATGGAACATTGTTTGTTGAATTAGACAGGAATTTAATGGTAGAGAAGGAGTAGAAATTGATCATTAAAAAACTACCCCTGATTGTAAATATGTCAATCCAGGCCTCTTTTGGTCTCCTACCAAACCGTTTCATTTGAAAGAAGGAGTTTAAAGTTCTGCATAGCGCAGTGTTAAAGACACAGCTATAGTTATTTTCATAGTTTGGGTTTTAAGGTGAGATCGTGTAAAGGTTTTTCTAAAATGTCCACACAATGACAGCGTTAATTTATGGCTTTAGACGTTTTCATTTCAATGTGTGCCCACGGAGAGCTTTATGATGTTATGCAATATCGTCAAAAATCATTTCATTTTGTAAATGAAATGCTAATATAAAGTAAATTCACAATGAGCATGCTGTTAAGAATCTTACGATACAATGTTAGCATTTCAAATTGATCATAATTTTCTGTAAACGTTATCTTATACGCCCTAGGGTGTATATATTTCGCAAATGCTAGAACAGACCATAGTTTCCACAGAAACCCCTCTATATATCGCTATGTTACAAACAGATTCAGTCTGGGTTTGAATTACAGATAATTACAAATACACGTGTACCTTAAAGGAAAACATTTTTGATGACTATAATTCAAGCAGTATTCTGTAGAAAAATCAAATTATTTCAGCGGTTGCCTATCTTATATTTTTACAAATAATAGTCAACACACAAATTGTACACAATTATTTTCTCTGATGCATATATCTATGGAACTAACTCTTTACACGAAATATTAGTTTTTCTGGTTTGTGATGATTCGAGATCTTTTTTTTTTTTTTTTTAAAACATTCTTTGTTGGAATGACATTCCATATGTAGAAAATGCAAATTATACAAATGCTGAACTGTAATAATATAAATTAAAGAATTTGTCAACAAGTGCGATATAATGACGTCACAAACTTTTCAGAGTTGTGGGGGGGGGGGGGGGGGGGGGTGAAATCTTACCTGGCGGTTGTTGGGGGCCAACATGATGTCCGCCACTGTCTCCCTCTTCTTCTGGAATGGCTACAATAAAAACACAGACAGATAGATGACTAGAACCAACGTAACACAAATTCCATCCACTCCATTCCATATAACATTGCACTCACATAGAGAGAGGAAACGGGGGCTGGTAGCTTTAAATGACAACACTGCGGGGCTGGTTACCGAGAGTGGTGACAGTAAACATTAAGCCATTTAAATTAAAAATTCTGATCCCACATATCAATATTTGTTAATTGCTTCTATCATTCAAGCATAACCTAAATATTGAAGATTATCGGCGTTGATTAGGAGGGGTTTTTTTCTCTTTAGAAGAACGAGGTACAATAAAGTGCAGGTGATTTCACTGTAATCTTTAGCATTTCAAATGAAGATTTGGGGAAGAGTGGGTCGTTAATGAGAGTATGACTACTGGTATTCGGTAAATTGTATAACAGCTTACGAATCTCAAGTTGCATATTAATTAAACGCTTTGCAACGATCGAACCAAAGTGATATGCATGTCCTCATAGGGCCAATATTACAGTTCAGTTGCGTCTTGATGCAATTTATTGGTTAAAAAAAAATTACCCCGTAAAAAATGACCCTGTTGACCTTTTTAGTAATCTTGAGTTGTAAAGACCCTTTTCACCAAATATTGTCGAGGTTGAGGCGTCCAGACAGACAGATGGAAGGACGGACGAAAATCCACATACTTTAAGGTGGTATGCGACACCTCCATGTTCTGACGTATTATTTTATTATCAAAATACACAATAAAATCATGTATAATTTTGTAGATAGTTTCTTTTCCAAAATTGTCTCCTAACAGACTAGCGCATTGGGTTAGAGAGTTGCCTACGGATTTGCAAGTCGTGAGTTCGAATTCCGCTGGGGATTTTAAAACTGTTACCTTTCCCAAAAAAAATTAAACGTAATTTTTGGTTTATTATTGTAAAATTTGAAAATTCTAAAATGGTGAAAGTATTTTAATTTTAATAATCATAATGTATACTTTAATCCAAATTGATATCGATAGATGTCCCACACACTTTAAAGACTGGCATCAGAGACAATATTTTAAAAATCTCTTTGGATATGACCAATGAGATTGTAGAATTCGGATATAAAAAAAAAACCAACCCACAACAATGGTAGCATGCAGTTTCAAAGACAAACGAAGGAATTATTCAATGTCTTATAGAAACTGAAATAATAGGCACAATTATCAATAATTAAGATCAATGTTTTTCGGATAATGGTTCGTACCTAAAAGCATTGTTCTTAGGTCATATTTTGAAAATGCAACAATGAAAAACTCTCTTCTTTTTCTGATCAAAATGACTTACCCATACTCGCACCATATCTAAATTTGCATTAAGCAAAACAATTCAACGTTGCACATTACTGTAATTAATGACTTAATGAGAAGATAAGCTTCGGATCGAATTCAAATTCTGTTTGTTCTTGAACAATGCCGTTGAACTATTTGAATGGGGCTACATGTCATTATGCGTACGCCTGGGAATTTAAAGGACGATGTCTTGATGTCTAACGATTTCTTGCCTCGATAAAATATACATATATTGAAGGATCATTCTAAAGTGTATATTTATTGAATATGAAATTCATGTACCTGTTAATTGATTTCCTAATCAAAAATTAATCGAACTTGTCACTATATTGAAGTGTTGGCAAAATTCATCTTGAAGTGTTGGCAAAACTCATCTTCAAAAGATATTTTGCCAAATTGACTACTCTCCTGGGGGTTTTCTTTGAAAGAAAGACAACTCCTATTAAATTCCGAAAATATGGGCAAATCTTTGAAATAAGGCATGAAAATACCGCATGAAAGGATCCGATGCATAAGAAAAATAAAAATTAAAAACCCACCCTATATACCCGAAAACTTCTTTCGATCTATTTGATGGATATTAATCAATATATCAATTTTGCACTTCAAATATTGAATCAGATCGACTGCATGGTACATGCATACCAAAATCTACATGCAGTATACTTCATTTTTCGGGACTTTTATGACAGTATGGGCTTCATCAATGATTTGCAGCAGTAAAACTTGAAGATTACCAACCCTTCTCTACAATCACAGGCACTTGTTTCTGTAATAACAGTTTACCCTATAGTATGATATACAGGTGCATGTGTCCATGGGCTTTTTTTGCGGGGGCGGGGAGGGGGGCGGAATCTGAGGGATAATTGTGTTTTCCGTGGGGGGGGGGGATGATTGTGTATTCCGGGGGGGGGGGGTTATAATTTTGTGTTTCGGGGGGAGGGGCTCAGAGATAACTGTGTTTTCCGGGGGAGGCTTTTTTTCGATAATTTTACAATATGTGAATTTAAGGAATTTTGATATTTTAAGGGGGACCCCGCCCTTCTAGATCCGCGCATGCTGCGCCTACAACCATCAATTTAAAATATCACATTCATATATATTTATATTTACATCAAAAAATATTACAACTTCTTTTCATTGATATGTAGACTACTAGATGACCAAAATGATAAAGTGGTTAGATCGATTAAGACATGATTTGGGTTCAAGCACGAAATTCTAATCATATACCAGAACTTTAATTATTTTGTTTTCCTTCATATTTATAACACTTACTTCCAAAGACTGCAGTCCAGGCCTGGGGGCCATAAAACTTTTTGATCTCAGTCTCACTTTTACAAAAGGAATGTATAGTGGAAAAGTGAGACTGAGATCGAAAGTGAGCTCGTCTAAGTTTTATGGCCCGGGGGCCAGAAGTTATCGATCAAATTGTATATGTTTTACTAAAAGCACTAAATATATCTGCAAACACTCTTTAATTCTACGGATAACTTTCATAGATCTTACAGCATTGGGGAAAGGGGGGGGGGCGGCAAAAAAAGGGCTCAAAACCCTTCAACCAGCTTTGGTATGTTATTTTTTCCGTTTTGTTTGTCAGGGATTTATGTGTATAACTACATACGCAGTACTTGACGAACAAAGTCATCGTGACTTCTAAAAACCAATGGGACTTCATCGTGCTTTCAGACCGAGGCAGCTAGAACACTGGAGATGTAATATTAATTCAATTGTCGTTTTCGAATCCCGTCTCCTTTACCATCTTAATGTTCATGTGTTCTTCCATCTTCATATAAAAGATATGATATCAATAGTTTGTATTTTTTACACGGTTAAAGCTATGAAAATCTAGTAAAAATCCATATACCGGAACTCAAGACCTAGTATAAGACTGTTAACTTTTTCTAGTATGTACATACCACAGAGACCACTATTTCCGGAAGTTTTTCGGACTCCGGCATCCTTTATATTTTCCAGAGTCTGACACTGAACCACTTAGATCCGCTCCCTGCCTTATCCTCGCCGTACATTAGGTCCGAATAAAGTCAGCCCATTAGTGATTAATGTTATATGCACTGGTCTGTGTTTTAGGCTTAAAAGATTGGTGAATTAAGTCTGATAAGAACTGTTTGAATAGTAAACCTACAGAAGTAATCTATCTGGATTAAAATTATTATTTAACGGCAGAAAGGGAACTAACCTATAAGGCAAATACATAAAACTCATTTGATTCGATTTGTTTGATTTAAGACGGTCATTTTTATTGTATTTTATTGGATTAGTCGGATTTGATCGCTCACAACAAAGGCTTTTCCATTGTACTTATTAGATATGTCAAAATATTGAACATTATTTATAACAAAATATTAAACATTGGTTTCTTCACAAGATGAGAGAGAGAGAGAGAGAGAGAGAGAGAGAGAGAGAGAGAGAGAGAGAGAGAGAGAGAGAGAGAGAGAGAGAGAGTCTAAATGTAAGACTAAAATAAATGAATATTTACTAGATAAGATTATTACTATACTTTGTAATTATGGAATTGATATCTCGAAATCAATCAGGGTGAAGTATTTAAGCCATATACTTAATGACCCAGTTATTCATTACTTTGAAGTTTCCATAGTCTACATTACGGGGCGGATAAAGGCCAGGTGAACCATTGCTGTCTTATTGTTGTCCCATACAGAATTTTCTATACAAATTCTGAATCAAAAGATTTATTGACTTTGGCCGGTAGTGAAATATAAAGGTTCCCTTTTCTTTTTGTTTTTTTTTGAAAGTCAGTGAAATAAATGCAGTTGTTCTTTTTTTTTCTTCATCTAGGTGAAAGGTAAAGTCAAATGCCTTGACTTTTAACGCGCAGCAAACATTTTTTTAAAAAAGTAATGGATTATGATTTTGATGAATTTGAGTTATTGCCCTTTTCTGTTTTTCACTTTTTTTTACCATACGTCCCATAACAATGGGGGAGAACTCTTTATCTGTAAATTTTAGAAAAATGTAGTGTAAGGGGGGGGGGGGGGGGGCATGATGCTACGTTCCTGCTGTACAACAGATGGGAAATAGTTCACATCACGATGTAGATTTACAGACAGTGAAGAGACTAACACGTTTTAAATACCCTCTTTGAACGTGTAAAATACAATTGATATATACATTGTACTATGCATGAGTATCATCATTGTAAAGGTGGAGGATATTTGGGTCCATTGTTACAAGTTGTTAAGATTTCCTCCGACTAAACACACGATTAAATGGAGGTTTAATAACGTATTTGTCAGGGGCACCGAGGTCCTACAAACTAGATAATGCAACTTAACTTTTTCAACGTGTTTACAAATTCTGCAAACTGAATTCCAAAATACGGACAAAAAATTCAAAATGCATATCTTTTATAAACGATAATTACACAGGAACTTCAAGAAATCGATAAGAATGGATATGATTATAGCGCGTTTTGAGGACGTTTTCTTAAGTATGGTATATCCTAAGGCAAAAATCTTATTATACCTAGTGTATTCCACGACCCACAAAGCATGCGTATTAGCGGAGTGTAATAGAACTATAGGATCATTAAAGTTGCTGTACATAGAATTTGTAGAAACTGTCTCTAAGCTTGGTCTCAAGATTTCGGGGGCTTAACAACCCATTTTGTACAAGTTTGGACCAGGCAAAATGATTTTAGAATTAAGTGTTTTGTATTGAATACTTTCGCGAAAATTCCATAGCCACTTGTTTAGGTACACAGGCTTGACTTTGATTGATGATGAAATTACTTTATTACAGATAAATGTATTGCGTCGAGAATTAGAGAGTAAATAGTTAGGTTACGCAGAAAAAATTGATATCGCCGCGAGAAGAGAAAGTAGAGAAAATTGTGTTTTGTAAATTTTAGATTTAATGAATCATTAAATGGCTTAACTGATACACATAAAATTTTATTCAAAAGTTGCATGCTGTCATATAAATGAGAATTTTGTTCATTAACATTAATTATCATATCGTTAAATAACAAAACAAGCGACCGTAACATAGACGTTACACTACTGGCAAAGCTCGTGGATTTTGGTTGCTAGGGAAGTACTAGTCCACTTATGTAGCTTAACACAGGTTTAAAATAAAGATTCTTACCTCCACTTCATAGTTTGGCTCCTCCAATTGGAATTCCCTAGGCCCCAAGAAATCCTTGTGTGTGGTAGTGTTGTATTTGTCCCAGGAGCGCTTGGATCCGGCGGACGGAGGGAGCAGTCCCTCGCTGTTGTCATTCAGCATCCGGAGTTGTCGGGCCATCCAGTTTCCCGGGGGAATCGGATCAGGAATATCCATCGCCGTTTTGATCGGAGCATTGGCTACTTCAGCGGCCATGTCCGCTTTTCACAGACTGCCGAAATAAAAATTTCGCCTCAATTCCTCCGAATTTTTCACTCTCTCCAATTTGTGCCACCTTCTCACTGCACTTTTAATCCATTGTTGTGTCTTTTAGTACTCCCAATTGGTATTAATCGTTTGTTTCTGCATTTAGCGCATTAAGGAGCAAATCTCTATCGCTGGCAATCGTTAAGACGATTTAAAGAACTATGTGTATTTCCTCCACATAACACACCAGCATAGATATATTGCTAATCACTTTGATCTAATTTGCATATTTGATAAAAATTCTATAAGAGGTCGCCTAAAGGTTTGACCCGAATATGGAATACACAGATCCCTTATGTTCGCAAGTATCAACAATTCTAGAGACAGTTTCTAAAAGGAATTTTACTCGGTGCAAGAAGCGTTATCTACAAATGTACAATAATATAAAGTCAAACTTAAAACCATTGTTTCCCTTTAAATAAACCAAATATGTTTTTTTATTACAAATTGAAAACCCGACAAGGTATGAATTATTCGACACCAGAATACTATGCACCGATGGCTCCAACTTGTTAATGACCTCACTTTAAAAACCCATTGTCATAAAACAATGGACCGTTTTATCATATCTAACTTGATACATTTATATCATTTACCCGACTCCCCGTTGCTATGGTCGCGCTTCCATGGATACCGAGGGAACGACGCCCATTTCCCCCGGCGAAGGTTGATCTATGTCAAACCCCTATCAGTTTATATCTACAATTTGACGCTCTTTAATTTCCTTTGTTCCTGTTCAATATGGACGTTGCGTTAATTGTGCACCCTTTACGAATATACATGTTGTTATCAGAGTACTTTATGCTAGTGCTGGGCTGTTCAAATAATTTGATATTTTGGGCCGATAAGTTCACTGTATTGCTGTCAAATGTCTGGGAATTAAGCCATTAAGAAGACGTCAATCACATGCAAGCAAACTACCCCCCCCCCCCCATCATTGAACATACGTCTGTCCACATGGGAAAATACACTGCAAACGTGAGGAATATATTCCACAAACGCACACTTTATACTCATAAAGTGCATTGAATGATGAACCTATAGACATTCTATCTTAAACTTTGACAAAAAGTCAATGCTCATTTTTAGCTTGCAACATTTATTTTTTAACAAATCAATGATTATTATAAAAATTAAACATGTATTAATGAATTCATGTAATAAAACAGTATCGTATAAACAGCATAAAAGGTTGAGGCTTATGTACATGGATAGATCAATTAATTATCTTGCAATCTTTTGTGAAACTAACTTTATGTTCCACTATATCTATCTATGTTCTCAAAGTAAAGATTAAAAACAGAGAGAGAAAATCGATATTCCACATTTGATTATCTCTGATTCAAAACAATACTTCTTTGTTTATTGAAGAAAAGGTAAGAGTAAATGCATTGATTTTTGTTTTCAATTCTAGTAACTATCTGAATGTATCTGTTTTAGATTCAAATCTTGTTTGCAAATTTTTAACTTTTAAAGCCCTATGTAATATCACATCTTAAAATGCACATCTGTCAATTGATGGTGCATGTATTACATGTGTACATGTATCAGTTCCTTTTCACTTTCACATCTAATCATTTTGGGGTCGACAGTGGGTATTGGTCATCTCTGTCCGGGAGAACAATATGGAGTGTTGGGTACTCAATAAAATTTTTCCCTTGAAGATTCTCACACAATGATTTTTTCTGATCTAACTGATGATATCTGGAATGAAGGAAAACACAACACTGGAATTGATGCAGAAACTTGTGATCTGTCCAAATTGAACTGGCAAATAAAAAACCTAAAGATGACATACTTTTCAGTGAGTGTCAATTTAAAAATTCAAGATGCTGCTTTGATGTGATCTGTCTAGTTTTACCTTCATTCATCTATTATGATATTTTTCAAAGTTATGTGCACTTTACATATATTCTCGGTTTTTAAGAGACAATATGGGACAAGATAATGACAATTTGAGTAAAAGTGTTTGTCTTTAATGTTCCAAAATTCTTTTGGAGTTTTACAGTTCCCTTGGAACTGTAATAGCTTATTGATTCAACCAAATCAATCAAAATATTCAAACTGACAACTTCATGAACAGACTCTTTAACTAAAACAATAACTGATTTTCATAATGAATTATTCTTGTTAAAATAAAACTTGGTAACGCAGACCTCTTGATATTGGCAGGCAGTCCTTCTTCCTGCATTAAAACTTTACAGTCTTCCACTGGAGTCCTACTGTAAGACTTCAACATCTGTCTTTTTACAGGATCAGACTCTGTAGGGTGTAGGAATGTCTTCAGCATGTCACCAAGGCAGGTGTCTTCATGTACTCTAAAAAGTACCAGTACAAATGTTGTCAAATAAGCATTAGATATCAACACTTATAGTAGATTAAACAATTTTTTTCACATACCTCTTTTCTGTGTACTTTATATCTGAGTGAGGAAAGATCAGCTCCACATGCCACAGAAAATCTCCCGTTCTAAAGAAAATTATATGAATATCACATGAATATATTATAGTAAAATATGATAGAAAAAAAGTTCTGTCATTAAACTTTGTTTAACTTTGCTCATACAATCCATTTTTTTAACTGAGAGACTGAAACTAATTCAAATATGTGTCACCTGTAATTGGTTAATCTTGTGGTATTGTTTTTCCTTTTTGACATTGGATATGGAAGAAACTTTACTTTTAATCCTTTCTTTTCTGCTATCTTTTTCATCTAAAATAAAGAAATGTCATTGCATATAGTACATCCAAATATACAAGTAGATTATTAAGTTTATACAAAATAAATGAGTGCTTATCTCAATATTCTTTTTTACCTCATAATTGAAATCATTTAACAGCACGAACAATTATCTTACATTGTTAACAACTTTATTTACACCAGACCGTCTCAGGGGATCCCTGCTGTGATTGTCAATAGAACGATCTACATCTTCCAGCATTCGATAATCTGCATTAAAAATAGCACTGTGGTGTTACACAAAGTAAATGAGTATAATAAAAGTTGCTAAAATTCAAAAATCCTAGAGACACATCATACCACTCAAGAGGTGCATATCTGTCATGGCTTTCATCTTCACAAAAGCTGTCTTGTCTCGTATACCATTACAATTAGTTTCTACTTTATGTTGTTTAACACAGGCAAGGCAACAAGTTTTTTTGTCACATCGAGGACATTTGTATTTCCACTGAACCTTTCCACACAATTCACACTTGCTGCAAAAAAATGACACATAACTTGAAAGTGACCTATTATTGACGAAATAAGTATAGTATATCATAGATCTATTATCTTAACCCCATGTGCTTTTAATAAACCATTGTTGCCTGTCTACTATTAAACCATGTTGCATGTGATGCAATGAAATGATAAAATTCTATACCCACGAGTTTGATTAAATTCTGTATGTACGAGTTGCGTAAAAAAATGCCTATATTACCTGTCACCTGTCGACATTTCAAAGAGGGCAAATGGTTAAAAATATACTTTAACTATAGAATTAAATTGATTCAATAATTACATCTACATGAAAGCATGTTGTTTTCCTATTGGTAGTTATCAGAATTTCGAACCCGATCCTAATTCAGAAAAAGCCCCCCCCCCCCCAATTTTTTTGCGCAACAAAGATTTTTCTTAAATTTACATACATATATTGAATTCACACGGAGTCCCCCCCCCCCCCACTTTTATGGGACCATGTAAAAAACTGAATTGAAAATAAGGAAATCCTTGAAATTGAAGTCAAAGGTTAACCCCCCCCCCCCCCCAAGGATTAGGATTGTAGGGGTTTTGGAAAGTACCCCCTTTTTTTTTCGCTTGTCAAAATTTCTTTGGATAAGTCTCCCCCCCCCCCCCACTATCAAAAACGATGCTACGTGCCTATATTGTCACCAATAAATGACATGTACTAAGTCTGGTCACGGTACTGTCAAACTTCACGAATGGCGTCATTAAGCACATTTTTGGTGACCTGAAACTTACAAATTGATACCAATGTTCAAATAAATGTTTTTCTTATGGAAACATTGTGTTTATAAATATTCTTGGAAAATTGTAATACTCTACTATTGTGTGAATAATGTAAATGAAATCGATTTAAATCATTAAATTAATGTTAAAGTTTAAAAGACCATAATTTGGATCGCACTGATTTTATTTTATTGATGTCAATAATACCCTAACCAAGCTTTTTTGACGCAACACCTTTAAAATGTCTGGTAAAATTATCATTTGCAAAAATTATTCATTGCATTATTATTATAGATTATACACTGGTAAAAAAAATATATGGATTTATTCATAATCATGAAATTTGTTTGAATTTTCTTTAAATATCGTTTCAAGATTAGGCTTTTAAATCCCGTTTACAATTTACAAAATTTTTTTTAAGTATATATTATAAAATGTTGTTTTGGGGGTGGGGATTTAAATTGTGCTAATATTTTTATATATCTCTAAACGTAGTTATATTTCCTTAATGTTCCTTTAAAAAAAAATCAAAGTTTGGCCATTTAATTGTTACATACATGTAATTATTCTTATATATTACTTTTCCGATCGCATACTCGGTTACTCGGGTGGGTTTTTTTTTTCGTTACAATTTTCATATGCATTATCAATCCCATCTCATTTGACCAAAAAAAAAATGTTTCAGAAAACCTCTAAAAAAAAATACAAGTCTTGTTTTCACTGAAATATATATATATTTATCTTCATGATACTGTCATGGTGTCCTATCGAACCATCGAATGCGAAATTTGTATTGCGTCGGAAGTAAATTGAAAGGGGGGAAGGGGGAAGACTAATCTTCAGATATCTAGACAAGGGTAAAAAAAAAAAAAAAAAAAAAAACTAATTCCCAAAACCATGAAAATCCTAATCCGTGTGGGGAAGGGGGGGGGGGGGAGTATACCTATAGTTCCAAAAAAAAAGTATCTTACCTACCAAAAAAAAAATGTTCCCAAATCATGAAATTTCTAATCCGGTGGGTGGAGGGGGGGGGGGGGGACTAGTGTACTTATGACTTCAGCCTTTCAATATTTCAACCTTTTCGTAATTTTAGGAACTATTATCTTTCCTGCGAGAAAAAGTCGGGGGCGGGGGGGGGGGGGGCTGAGCCCTCCATGATGCTATCTACCTAATGGTTAGGTAAAATGGTTTGCAATAAAAGCCCCCCCCCCCCCGGTTGAGTTCCGACGCCTATGCCTTATATTGAAAATAGTATCCCATGGTATAACTTGAAATATAGTCGCTAATATATTTCTAAAGTTAACAGTGCATTTATTCGCGTTACATCGCAAAAGTTATGCGTTTAGTTACATAACATTACGCGCTAATTTGCCAAAATGACACATTAATATAAACAGATATTTGCAATGGATCGCGAAATTTATGCGTTTATAATATTTCAGTTGTGAGAATAATATTTCAGTTGTGAGATACGAAAATTGCCCGTTTTTTTTCTCCCAATTGCACGGGTTTTTCTTGATATCGTAATAATTTCATTTATACCCATGTATGATATTTTTTTAAAGCAACTAAATTGTTAACTGTTTTGTCTATAATTGAACATTATTCATAAGTGGTCTTATGTAAATATCGAAATCCCATGCAGCTATGTATGTGCATTTTGCATTGCTTTCTACGAATATTTCGTGAACGAGTTGATACAAAGAAGAAACATGGCGTCGACATTGCTTGCCGAAACGCCGAGAGGTGGATTTTCTTTTGAAAATTGTTGTCGGTAAGCATAATGTTTATTGTTGGTTGTTGTAATTTTTCATTTAAACAGTTTATTCGTGTTAACCTTAATTAAACTATCAAATACTGACATTGTTAGTTGGAATGAAGACCAATAATGGTTATGACTATGCAGTTTTTTGTGATTAGAAATTGTCTAAGCAGAGTTCTTTTGTTTAGATATATATGAAAAATTTACAATAATAATGTATGCAATTTATAAGGGTATAAATTACTATTGAAGTAGATATAACTCAATTGCAGAGGTAAACTATCCCGATAGTGATGCTGTTCTTATTCTGACACACAAATAATGTTCTAATACCACTTCTTTATACAAAGTCGATTTTCACTATGTAAGTTCACAATTCATGAAATCTTGGTATTCAAGTACATTGGTATTCATCTAGAACTGTCTTAAATATTTGTTACCGTTTAATGTGTGACAGTCAGACTGGATTTGAATTCCGGCGCCAGATAGCTCAGTTTGTAATGCACCTGACTAGAGATTCAGGGAGCCCTAGTTCAAATCCTGTTATATCCATCATTATTTCTCTCATCTGTTACATTTGGTGCCATGCAAACTCCTGGAACTGCCAGGGTAACTCCTGCCAGGGGAAGAACCTGGGGTGATCATCGGGAACAAAGATTATTTAAAGGGGGAGGAGTGTGACGGTCAGACCGGTTTTGAATACTGGGGCCAGATAGCTCAGTTGGTAGAGCACCTGACTAGAGATTCAGGGGGCCTGTGTTTGAATCCCAGTCTGGTTCGTCATTTTACTACTTTTAATGCACATGGTTCACAATTACATTATTTTCTCAAGTCATGAGTTTCTGATCTTCCACACTGCATAAAAATTACACCGCTGTACATTTATGTAGAGCAGGGCAATTCGGAAACTCTTGACTTGTGAAGATAAGTTTACAAAGTCATTTGAAATGTTCACAACAATGAGCATGTCTTAGATACCTTTCTTTTTACCCAATAAACAACTTGCAAGAGAAAGTAGGGAGAAGTTGCTGATGCGTCGTGCCTGAAGATCTAGATAGTGATTTATAGTATTATAGCTGTTTCAGGGCGATTTGACTGTTGTTTCTATGGAAAAAATCTCTCGATATGATTAAATTAATGAATTATACGATTGATGATTAAATGATCTACTTTCTTATCTGATACTGAGTATGCCACTTCATTCCAGAAACCAGTTTTTTGAACAAAAAGGAATAAAGGCACCCACCGCTTATAAAACTGGAACAACAATTGTTGGACTTGTTTACAAGGTAAAAAAATATACATGTATTAGAATGTGACATCCATTATAATTCAGTCAATATTCTTATTACTGTAAAAGTTGTGGGTAACAAGTTAATGTTTCAGTCACTGTAATGAAATTTAAATTGATATTTAAAAAATGTTTACAAGTAAATTAATTCTATTAGCACTGTACATTTTACTCTTTAATGGCTTGTCAAATTTTACTTACTGGTACTTTATATTTATCTTTGAATTTAATCAATCATTGTGATCATTTTATGAATAAGATTCACATGTATAGATAAAAATTACTATGTGCAATGTTTTCACTTGTCTTTATTTCAGGAAAATTTAATAAACATGCAATATGCATTTGTTACAAAGCAATATAAAATATTTTTTGTGTTCTGTAGGATGGGGTTGTGCTTGGAGCTGATACACGAGCTACAGAGGACACTGTTGTGGCAGACAAAAACTGCAGCAAAATTCACTACATTTCTGATAATATATAGTGAGTGGAATGGGTTTGAATGTATCATTACATGTTCAATATTAAACAGAAAAATACATCTTCCTTTTGACAAGATTTAATTTGAACGCACTGTAAACTTTGTTACTGGAAATGTGTCTAGCTTTCCATTATACTCTAGTTTCATTTATAAATATACCTGTAGCAAAGTGTCTGAGAACTTATCACAGGAGCACCCTAGAAAAGAAATAAATTTTCGAAAGTCTCTTTATTCATTTCCTGACATTGACTTTACACACGCATTACTAATATTTGCAATTATAAACAAATTATTTTTAATCAGTTGCTGTGGAGCTGGAACAGCAGCTGACACAGAAATGACAACACAGATGATTTCTTCTCAGCTGGAACTTCACAGACTGAACACAGGGAGAACTCCTCGAGTGTGCACAGCTAATAGACTCCTTAAACAGATGTTATTTAGGTATGGACAAGTTTTAAAAAACCCAAATCTATTCACTTCTATACAATTAAGTGATGAAATGTAACTTGCAGTCAACATATTTCTCAACATGGAAATAAATTTTATTAACAAATTTTATAATTGGGCTTGGAGTTAGCTTTGTATTTCCTGACAATCTTATGCCATCATTTTGAAATATTCAATTAATACTGAAATTTTGTTTTATAATGTGTAGGTACCAGGGTCACATCAGTGCTGCTTTGGTGCTTGGTGGAGTGGATTCCACAGGTCCACATCTGTATAGTGTATATCCACATGGATCCACAGACAAGCTCCCTTATGTTACCATGGGTATGTTCATAAGTCAACATTCATTACATGTAAACAAACATACTGGTACAAGAATATTAGGATTGAGCAAAACATTTGTGTCCTTTTAGTATGTTTTTGAACTTATTTGTTGATTAGTGCTTGTCTAAATAGAAGTAACAAAACATGATAAAAATATTTTATTTGCTTTCACCTACAACTCATTACATTTTGTAAGATTACATTTTATAATTTGATGCCCATGTTTATTAAAGTTATTTATATTTTCTAGGTTCTGGATCCCTAGCAGCTATGGCAGTCTTTGAGAGGGGATTTAAGCCAAATATGGAGGTAGGTATCATGGTTTCATTTGCTACCAGTAGATGTAACAATCAAACATACAGTACATGTTCAATTTTAGTGAATACCCAATGCTAGATTATAAAAATACTATGAGAACGATTAAGTACTTTAGTATGCAATATTCCAAGAGAATTTCAAGTGGTAATTGATTATGTTACAAGATAAAACTTTGGATCAATGCTTTATTATATACAAATGGGAACAACTAGATGTAGTGAAATGTATACATATACCTAGTGCATATTTTACAGAAAGAGGAAGCGAAAAAACTTGTCCGAGATGCTATTGCAGCTGGTATATTTAACGATCTGGGCTCAGGAAGCAATGTGGATGTGTGTGTCATCACAAAAGACAAAGTGGATTATATTAGACCTTTTGACGAGGCTAATCTTAAAGGACAGAGGTAAATTTTTAATGGAAATCATTATTTACCCCAGTAATTTATTAGGAACTTGTTAGGCCTTAAAAAAATTAATCTCTTGGTTCTCAGGCCAACACTTTCAAAAACAGATGCGGTTGGGCGCTGATATTTTTTTCCTTTTTTTTTTTGTTATAAATAAAGGATGCAGTATTTTATTTTTATTTTAAGAATGTGCAATTCTTATTCAAATCCAGAAACGTGTTTAAAGCAAATAAATAGTTACCTTGCTATGAATGTATCAGATTCATAAGGTCAAACTAAATGACATAAATAAGTCATTACGTTCTTCAAGAAACACTACAACTACAAGGCTTGAGAAAGCCATGTATTGAAGCATAATGGGATGTTTAGTATAGTACAAGGTTATGGAACTCTTTTTCTATATGCATTTGAGATTAAATGATGTTCTTCTTCACATGCCAAAACTAAAATCATTGCTGTGGCAATCATAGCTAAACACAGCATCTTGTAACTAAATTCAGCGGCCATTTGCAATTGTTATAATTAAATCTGAATCATCGCAATGTATGCAATTATGTTCTTTATTAAGTCAAGCGTTTTACTGACATAAGTATCTAAAATTAGGTCCTAAATCTGGAATTTTTTTTGCGGAATAGGCAAGTACACAATCGAAATTTTATTTTATTCATTTAATGATAAAAATTGGCAATGCGCAATGTTAAATCAGATGTGCGGGGGTCTGAGAACCAAGGAAGTAATTTTTGATGGCCTTTAATTGTTGCATTTAAATAAAATCTTTTGAAACAGAATACCGTAAGAATTCAATGTTTATCATCTTCTGTGGCATGTACAATGTATTTGTATATGTACTTGTCATTTTTGTTCAGAAGTTTCTAAGTCTTTCTAAATCAATGTCTAGGACACTATTAGTACATAAATTAATTAAAGCCAAGGTACTATTTGGATCAGAGAAAGCCAGTGCCATTTATAATGCAAATGCCCTCAAAGAATGACAATAATTTCATTGATGTTATGTCTATACATATACATTTTTTTTTTATTTTTCAATGTTACTCTGCAAATTTGCCACTTAAAGATTAGGAAAAAAAGTTCTATCACTCATTTCAATTTTCTTTCCAAATATAGACAAGGATCATATAGATACAAGAAAGGTACTACTGCTGTTCTGAAGACAGAAGTCAAGAAAATTCCTTTTGAGGTGGTCAAGAAAACAGTGAGAGCAGAGCCAATGGAAACAGTCTAATAATAGGGACATTTAGTCTACACAGATTGTCAGTTGTGTTAATAAGACCTCATTGGAACTATCACTCTTTAAAAGTGCTATTGTAAACTGTACCTTATGTTTGTGCATTAAATGTTCTCTCACATCATTAAAAACAATACAATTATTCTTTTTGCTGGTGGTTTCTTTTCATTTATAACACATATTCAACATATAAATGCTACTTTTTTAAAGAATTAAAAGACTATTAGTCTTAAGGACAAATGTGGCAGCATATGATTACATGTATTAGCAGATTTGGGATGATTGCTCTAAATATGGAGCTTTTAACCATATGAGGCAACCAGTGATTGCAAAATTGTGATTTGGCCCTAATTTTGTTTACGATAGCATATACATGTATTGCTACATCATCACACACCACTGCCAATATGTATAATCTCTCCCCTTTGGTTGTGGTTGCACATGACAAGAATATCTTGTAGTTCTTTGAAAATATTGACCAATGTGAGTAAAGCATAGGCAGAGATTGACCTTTGATGTGACCTTTTATTATCCAGTTGCAACAGATGATGCATGAATTTTCACTCTGTGTTCAAGCAGCCACGAGCTATGAGGACACTGGACTGTGGCTTGTAATGATATTACTCCAATAAAAGAAGAAAGTCAAGTGGATCACATTGATAATATTTAATATAAG
The DNA here is from genome assembly GCF_963853765.1 of Magallana gigas. Taxonomy (NCBI): domain Eukaryota; kingdom Metazoa; phylum Mollusca; class Bivalvia; order Ostreida; family Ostreidae; genus Magallana; species Magallana gigas. The sequence goes on from NC_088854.1 coordinate 43,610,366, forward strand.
AATTGCTATAATTTAAAAGATTCAATCAAAAAATTTACAAATGTAGAAAAAAAATCTGTATAAAAGATATATATTAGGCACTTAAGAGATCACAGATAAAATATTGCACTGATGTCAGACGATGAAAGTTTTAGAGTTTGCAAAGCTTGCTGTCAAAGCGAATGACTTGCTCTTCCAATGGCTTATCTTTTTTCCACACTGGTGGAATAATGAGCACTTCTGGACCAATTTTGGGTTTCCATACCAGTAGTTGTGCACTGTTGGCATTGGGAGGCATCAAGGCACAGCGTGGGATTGGAATTGTATTTTCCAGAACATCTGGCTGCCTTGGGATAGGATTACTAACTAGCTTTGCTCTTTGACCCAGTGGTTTTGCAGGATCAACTGTTATTTCCAAAAACATGTTCCAACGCACCGTCTTCAAAATGAAGGCCTTGTGCTCCGACATGTTCCAGGCTACCAGCCACACATAGAACGACTGATCCCTGCAGATGTGAGACAAGTTGGGCTCTGTTTGGTTGCGATTGGCTGGGTTTCTCCATGTGACATGAGGATGGAAATTGTCATTCATAGCAATAGTAGCAGACTGATACATTTTGCATGGTCCTTCAAAGATGACAGTCTCATTGCGGGAGCCGTACCATGGATAGTGGTGGCCATCGCAATCACTTATCATTGACTGCTGTCCGCTGGTCAGCTCTGGAAACTCCCAGCTTGTACTGAAATAAAGTAAAAAACATGTCACCAACCCTTAAACATATTATCTGACATGATCATTGTTTTAACTATATATGTAATTTCTGTATAAATAAACATGTACCAGTAGATGATTTGAACTCTGGAATGATATACCGTTAATCATATATTCTTTGATACTTACTATCCCTCATCTCCGTAAGTATTGTGGAACATCATATCTGTGCAAGCTTGAATCCATCCTACTTTCCACATCTGAGTGTCATTCATAGGTGACATCTCTATTGTAGCAACAACCCTAAAACAAATCAATAGGCTGTGTTTTAAAATGCTTTAATTTGTATTTATAGGTACTGTTTATTAGTGAAGCTAGATTTCTGATTGGGCAGACCTTTTAAAATTACGATGCGAAACCAGCATGCGTAAATAGCATGTTTTCAGTACCTGAAATTTGGGGTCCGATACTTTAAAACTGAGGCTGAACTTTCATCGATTGATGTCGCTTGTTTATCTATCTTGGCATGGAAATTGAGAACTCTGATCTTTTGATGAACCTCTTTCGAGTTTTCCGTGCCAATAGCAGTTTGTTTGCACCATGTTTCCGAAGTATTAATGCTCACTGCCTGTGCCCCTTCCATTTTCTTTAGTACTTTTAGCCAGTGTGAGCCAAAGGTAACAAAAGCTTGTCGCAAAATGGTGTGCGTTCTTTCCGATCGAAATTTCCCGCTTCCCGAAATACTTTGCAGTGGTCATTGTTACGTCACAAACGAACGACATTTGTAAATTTTCAATTTAGATCAATAAAAAAACATTATAAACTAGGCTATAGCAACAAAAATAATGAACAACAAATGTATTTATTATTTTAGATTTAATTTGTTAAACTTTTGTAACTAATGTAAACAAATATTTATAAATAGAAACATATCCCACAATTCCGTGTAACAGTATCCGTATTTGAATGGCGGCAGCACGCTGAGGCAGTAACGGTAACCTTTACTACTTTAGACGAGTTTTGTACCAATGCCTCCATTGCTGTTGTATATTCACCTGACTTGATTAAACAGAAATGTCGGCTATTCAGCGAAGGAAAAGACGGCCAAATGGAGGCCATAGGAAAGATACGCCAGATGTAAAAATCATGAAATCCATGGACTCGTTTGCTCGATCGATCTCGTCTATAGATTACCAGTTGACTCAAAAATGCAGTATATGTGCTCGTCCAAACTCCCAGCTGGGTAGTTTAAGACCAGTGATGAAAGTATTAGAGATCTCTTGCCATGGAATCCCTTGGCTATTAGGAACTATCGGATTACTTTTATCTGTTCATAAACCAGAACATTTAGTAGTCCTGATGAACTTATTGATAGGTAAGATTTAAAATACTGAATGCATGCATGCTAGTAGTTATTTCCCAAGTTTTTCTTATATTACTCTCTCTCTCTCTCTCCCTCCCTCTCTCTCTCTCATAAAAATACATTGCATGTAGGCATGCCAAGCCAATTTTAAAATGGTATTATGAGATTAAAATCTTTGTATATTTCAATTCTGTTACCTGCTATTAAGCTTAAAAATTCATTGTTTTTGAAAAATTCCAACATTATATATTTTTAAAATATTTTTGAAGTTTGCACTTTTAACATATACAATTGAATTTTTACATATAAAATGTCACCTCCATTTTCATACCTTTAAACCACTGAAATTTTTTTTTTGTTAACACAAAACTCAAGAGAATTGATAAAAGAACAATGTCCAGTGTGAAATTTTCATTAAACATACAATTTTATTAATTATAATTAACAATGAAATGAAAATTGTTAGTTTATTTTGGTCGATCAGCTAGATCTCTGGCCCCCATGCAATGTCTGTAAATAGAATTAAAAAAATATTAATTTATGTGATATTTGCATATCAATAAAATGAATAAATAAACAAGATATCTCAGTAATACTATTTACTAATACATAATTACCTGTTTAGAAATGAATCAGAACAGTATACAGAAGTCTTAACTCGGGAACCATGAAATCTCTGCTAACATGTCTGAAACCAAGCAAAAGTAAATTTTGTAAGATATTTTAAATTTTTAACAAATTGTATGATTAATGGACTGATGAAATGTATTGCTTTAATAAATTGAAATGTTTAAGTTTTATTTTCAGTGATGAAGAGTAAATGCAATTCTCATAATTATCATACAGTGTATTATTAATACTAGCACCAATATAGAAATGTGAAGTCTGAATTGAAAAAAAAAAACAACCCACAACTATAAGAACAAAACAAAGAAGACAAGCCTGCAACTTCTATCAGTTTTCAATAGTACATATGATAAATAATTAAAAACAAAATGTTTTTTAGTAAAAAAGAAATAAAATTTTAGTATTCCATGAAGTAGGAAATTCACAACTGTAAAGGTCTTTTCCAAAACTTTCAACAACAGAAAAACAACCGAAATGCCATACATTCAACTGATACCTCTGGTATAATCTCTAAATCACCCTTTTTATAATCATCCAAAAGTTTGTAAGTGTACACACACTTTGTAATTCCATCTTCTGCCACATCATTATCATACACAATGTTATAGAAGTTCACAAAACCTGGCACAACACTTATAACCCTTCCTATGTAATTGTCTGTTGAAAATCTATGTTTAACCCTTTTCCCAACCAATAATGGAGTCCTAATTCTTTGTGGTTCAGTATCTGGGCCATGATAAGCAGCATCTATAAGCTTCAGCAAGTTTTCTCTCAATACAGAAATAGGATGCTTTTTACCTTTAGAGCTAAACTTAAAAACCTCTTTGTTTTCATGTTTTTGCTTCAACATCTTTTGTCTAAATCGAAGTTGAGCCTCAAGTGCTTTCCTTTTCTCATTCTCCTTCTCAATCTCACCAAGTGCTGCATCAACTCTTTCCCTCGACTGCCAAAGCCCATAATATGCTATTTCATTTGTTTGTTTTTCCCGCTGTGCAAGTAAATTTTGCTCCTTTTTAGCAAGAGCAACCTTTTTTTCTTCTAAAAGCTGTCTTCGCTTTAAAACAATATCATGGCACCGCTCTTTAAATTGTGCTCTAAGCTCCCTTCCTTCCGAAATACCCTTACTTATCATCTCGTGTTTTTCTTGATCTGGTAAAGAATCTAACCATTTGGATGTTTTGTTAAATGAAAACATGATGAATGCCTCATTTGTTATGGTTGATGCGTTTGGGCGAAAACTTATAAAGTTGTCTAACATTCCAAACACTCTCTCACTCATTTTATTGTGTGGAACAACAGATTTGCTTTGATCTTTGAGTTTATCAGAAGGGTTATTGTATGCTCCTCCAGGTAAATGTTCTCTTAAGGCGCCAGAAACAAGTTTATGGAAGCCACAAAACAGCAATTGGGCAAGCTGAATAGCAATATGATCAAATTCATCATTTGGTTTCACTAGTTCTTCATAAAGTTTGTCTTTAACAATTAAACTCTCTTCAAATGGGTACTCATCTCCATTAACAAATCCTGATGCATCTGTGCTCTGTCTTTCAAGGTATACAGTAAGGCTTTCAAAATATGTGTTAAGATCTAAAATATTGAGGTTCTTTTCAATAATTCTCCAAAACGGTGCAGTTATCAATTTTGATATTAATCCCAACACCTTGCAGGCAGCAAGGAAAACTGGATTCTTAATTAAATGAGCAATTATCTTGTGCAGATTGTTTGTAACTCCATGAACATTGTTTAGAAATGTACTGATTGTCTCTCTGTGGTAGTAAACTACCTCAGCAATAAAAAAGATTACATTGAACCTGTTTCCCCGGAATGGAATAAATAATACTTTTTTATCCCTTGAACTGCAATAAACTTTGAATTCTGCAAATGCACCACATTTCTCATCGCCTCCACAAGAGAAACATTTTGAGCAACATCTCATTAAAGTTAATGTTTTAGCCTCGCTTTTTGAAAAATAACATTCACTTTCCTGGTCAGTTTCAGGATCTTCAACAACATTAGATTCAGAATTTCCTTGTTCATCTTCAAACTTTTTGAGAATAGGTGATGTGCACTCTGCCATATTTACAAGTAGATGAAGTGCACAAAAGAAGTTATTAACTTTGCTGCACATGAGTTTTTGTTCATTACTGAGTACTTCCCAGTCCTTTTTAACAATAGACAAAATTTCCGATTTATACTGCTGCAAAAGTTCTGTGAATGATATGTTTACTTTAGCCCTATCAGACATGAAACTTTGGATGTTGCTTATGATTGTATGACCAACTGATACATCTTCATTGATTATCATTTCCTCACAAGCAGATGATATGTCGTTGAGAATTTCTTTGAAAGTGTCCAGTGTTGTTGAGGCTGCTTTATTATGCATGTCTCTTAGTCCCAGGCAAAAGACCTCTTTTTCTTCATTGCTTGCAAGGAATGTTTGGTAAGTCTTGCCTTTCTTTCTCGTTTCATCTCCATACAAACAAAGGTTTTTCTGTTGTCCCAGTTTCACACCAATGTGTTTTTGTCCGATTGCTACCTTTTCACACACAATGTTGTCTACTGTTTGTCTTGATGGCAATTCATTAGCTACTTTGTTTCCTAACTTTAAAACGCTTTCAATAACTGATGGGATGTTTTTAGTGGCAACATTAAGAGAGGTCAATTTCATTATACATTCTCTAACCTTGGGGGTGTATGATCCAGAATCTTCATCAAATATTTTCATTTCAACATCATCATCCAATAAATTCAACAAATAATCTCTTTCCTGTTCCAGTGCTTTTATATCACTTTTCAACTTCAATAATTCTTTTGCAGAGTCATCATTACCCTCTGGTTTTGTCTCGTGAGGAACAGATTGTAGTTTTGTAAGCTCAGTCTGCATAGTTTTATATTCAGACAACAATTCCTTACATCTTTCTTTTTCTTTTGTAAGCAAATATGAGCAATCTCTCTCCAGTTTTTGATACTTTTTAGCCGTTTTTATTTTTAATTCATCTCGTTTTCTTTTTCTCATTAGTAGTAAATTCTCATACCTAAGTTTTCTTGTTTTTGCTTTCCATTCATCAACCTCTTTTTTTCTTTTTTTTTCTTTTTCTGTTATTTCTTTTAATTTATTTTGCTGTAAATGTTTTGACGCCTCTATTTCTTCTTCACAGAGAAGTTCTCTATGCTTAATTTTTTCATTTTGTTCTTTTAATGTGTTGCTCAAAGACATCAATGTTAAATTAACTGCTTCAGACTCGAATTGTGCCATAATTGGCTTTTTAACACCTCGTGTTACTGTCCCTACAGGAATTTCAAAATTTAAAGCTTCAAAATCGGTTCTGTATTTCCCCTTTTTTTTCTTTAAGTTTTCATTTGTGCGTCTTAATTTCCTTACTAAAGCATCTGCATTAATAATTTCATTTTCTCCTATATAGTCTTTAAAAATTTGGTCAATTTTACATAGAGGAACATTGTCATTTTTCATTTTTTCAAACATGTTTACGGCATCTTTATTGGTTATGAGTGGAATTTTTTTTGGGGGGGGGGGGGGGGGTTATTTAACAGATATCATTACAGTCATCCAGAATTGTCATTTTTCCTCCTCGATTTTCAATTAAAGCCCTATTTATTTCAAAAATGCTGCTTGGGATATCTAATAGTCCAATGAGTTTCTTTTCACGTTTGAAAAAAATTTCGTCCGTGATATCTTCTATCAAAGTTTCAATGAACTCTGTTTCCTGATACAGGTAGTCTTCTACCTTTATTTCAAAAATATCTCTAGCTTTTAGATAGTTGTTATCATCATAAATCTCTTTAACAAATTTGTCAAAAATGCTCAGTAATTTTCTGGCATTATCTGAACATGTTTTGCTGGCTAAACGGCCATCCAAAATTTTCCTGACAAAGGAAAGTTTAGGAACACAAAACCCCGCTCTTTGCCTTTCAAGTACCTCACAAAGATGAGAACTCTTTGACATACTCTTGATCTGTTGAAAGTAGTAAATGAATGCCATTACAATATGTAAATCGCCTACCATAATCAATTCAATATACATTTCGAATTTCCTCTGTTGACATATCGAAATTAACGTTAAAATCTTATTATCTGATCGAAGATAATCCGTAATAAGAACAATTTCAATAATATGGTTTCAAAATAACTTTAAATACAAGCATAAACTACGCTATATATCTTTGAAAATGAAATAAAAGGTGAAAATCAGTGTGAAATATGGGAGCCGCCATTTTTGAACGGAAACGAGGCTATCAACACACCACATATTATTTCGACAAAATATACATATTGTCGTGCATTCTTTCATCATTTCTTATAATAATTAACAACATAAAGTATGATATATTTTACCTATCATAGTTAAAAGGTTGCCTTTGCATTTAAAAAGACAAAACACACTTACCGCTCTCTTTCAGCTTATTTTTCTTTGATAAAAACACGTGTTTCTCCAGAAGTAGAGAGAAAGGCATGCGCTTGGATCATTTCGTAAACTGGTTCCTTTAACATTCGGAATATATCGTACGTTTTCTTCGAGTTGTAAGCCGTAAAAGACAACAACCCTCATGCCTAAAATACGCATGACGTCAGAGACATATAAAAAATAGAGAAGATCGAGTTACGGCCCTTTGCTTTGGCATGCCTATTGCATGTAAAGTATTTTTTATGTTCAGAAAGCTCAGAATGACATGTTTATACTTAGCTGCAGAACTGTAGCTCTCCGTGGGAAAAAAATATTGACAGACCGGAGAGCTACAGGGCCACCCATTGAAAAAATTGTATATTTATTGCGCAGAAAAACGTGCGCTAGTTTTCGACCAATTTACCTTATTTATACACAAATTCTGAAAACAATTAGTACCACATTTTCGCTAGCCAAGGGTTTTCGGTCCACTTTGCTCCCCATAAACCCTTGGCGGATTTCATTGCGAAAACTTGGTGACGAGCTCCGTTTTATGATTGGCTGCAGCTGCGAGTAGCTGATCCAATCGCAGTGCTTGTAAATATAAACTTTAAAAGAAAACACATGTGTGATCTTTGGTAAATCATTCGGTGATTGAGACACAAGTTCTCGAGTATAGTGCCTCACCAACGATGGTCTAACCAGATCGCTTAAAAAACCTATATATTTTACTTGGATTGAACATAGTTCTACAAACTTGTCAAGGCTCGCGTGATAGCATGGGAAGTAAACATGGCGAATGTAGAAGCTGCCCATCCCGTTAGTATATACGTTCCTGCTTATGGTTATTGCTTTTTAAAGTTTAATGAGATTTCTTTTATTTAATTTCTTTGGTTCACAATATTTACGACAACGATACCTGGTTTTATGACATGAAAGCTTTGATATAAATCGCGACTTTTTCACTCCTGGTACAGGTCCTTACAAAACACTATGAATAAAACATTCCATGCTTTCCCTAGTTTTTAACTTAATTTGTATTTAATAGCATTGTTAATTATGTTCCGATATTCGGTAGTCAACATGTTTTCAAGTTGTAATAATGCCGTAGTGTGTATATAACCCAATGTTTATATCGATTAAAATGTAAATATGCAAGGGGTGCAACTCAAGTTGCTCGCTAGATAGCGCCACCACATCACTGAGTTTTCGCAATGAAATCCGCCAAGGGTTTTTGGGGAGCAAAGTGGACCGAAAACCCTTGGCTAGCGAAGATGTTAGTACCATTAAATTCTTCATGCAATTTACTACTGATATCGTCTCTTCACTTGCCTCTGATAGTCTTTTAAACACCATCACCAGTCCTGTAAATTCATGTGGTGCACATTGTTTACATGTAAAAGTGGCGACTGTCGATCTCAATGTAAATTCAACATACTTGATTTTCCGAGGTCGGTACCGTGTTTCGGAGAAAGTCTAAGGCAAATAAAGAGGCGATATCAGTAGTACATTGCATGAAGAATTAAATGGTACTAATAGTTTTCACAGAATTTGCGTATAAATAAGGTAAATTAGTTGAAAACTAGCGCACATTTTTCTGTAGCTCTCAGGTCTGTCAATATTTTTTTTCCCCGGAGAGCTACAGTTCTGCAGCTAGTTTATACTATACTGTCCCAAGCCCAAGGTAGCCTTCATTTACCTAGTTCACATTTTGCTTAATTACTTGATATTTATGAATATCTCCGGGTTCAAACGATGTTCATTCAAAAATATAAAAAAAAAACATATGAAACATATCAGGTTTCAATTTTTTTAACATTAAAGTTTCCCAGACTTATAGTAACCCATTATAATTTCAATTTGCATGGGTGTTGTAAATATTATGACTTGGAAATATATTCAAGAAATCTTATCATGTATTTTCATTTTGTATTAGGCCTGATTGGAGATCTCATCATCATTGCTGTTCTCAAGATGCTAGTTCAGCGCGAAAGACCACCGCTCAACAAATCAGACATGTTTGCCACAGTGTCTGTCGACAACTACTCTTTCCCCTCAGGCCACTGTTCCAGGGCCATTATGCTTGCTTACTTCTTTTCAGAAAGGGTGAATTTTGAGGCACCAATACTTGGGCTTATTGTTTTGTGGGCACTTTTGGTTTCATTATCTAGACTTCTTCTCGGAAGACATTATTTAAGTGATGTTTTGTTTGGAATGATTCTTGGAGCTTTAGAGTTCAAGCTTTTGTCATATTATTGGCTATCGAAAGAGAACTGTATGTTTGTTTTAGAACCATTTTTTGCACATTTTCACTTGTAGATAGTAAAAGACTAACACTTAATGTGAGCTGTGATTTACATATGCATAGGCATCAATGCACGCATTATAATTTTTTCAGACAAAACTGTGATTTTTTTTTGGTTGAAAACCTTACTTGTATTTATACATTTGTGATTTTTGACAGTGTTAAAAAAAAGCCCCACACCATTCATATGCATAATCAACCAGTGTTTGTGGTATTTACAATAGTGTACAATGTACAAGGTAGAACTTTCACATTTTAATGGCATTGAGTGGACATTCTGTTAACTGCATTTTTTTTATTTCTAATAAAATGTACATTGACAGCTGTTGCATGTGATGAGTCAAAACTGCATGTAATGCAGTATGTTTTAACCTGTAGAATCGGAGTGAAAAAGGTTTATAATGTTACGCCTATCATTTTTCTGTTCAAAGTGTTCTTAACAAAACTCAACAGCATATGCAGCAAGCCTGTGCAGAGCAAACAGCTTTTAAAGCTTAGATTATTTATAAATCAAGGAAAAATGTGTTTTCAGAATACATGATGATGAATTACTGGGGAATCTTTCAAATTTATGGTGGCTCAAAATGTTAAACTGGATCCTTTTTGTGAATCTCTAATCCACAGATTGATTTCCTTATTAAGTCTGCAACAATCTTTATTATCTTGCATAACTTATTAAGTTCCAAATTGTACATCTCCTAAAAATTAGCAATCAAAATTAGAAAAAAAATAACCCTCCTTCTGGATGAAATAATTTCACAGAGTGCAATCAATTTATTGCATAGATTTCTGAATTCATTTTCATGGTTTCATCTTGTGTGTATTAGACATAAGACATGGCTAAGTGTATTACAGAAAGCTATGTTCATCATTTGTTTTAATCATGATTGGCAACTTAACAGTGTACATGATGTTGGAAATAACTTAACAGCAGTTGATGCTATATCAAGTTTTGATATTAATGAATGATGTTGTTATTTTTTCCATGTTGTTTTTTAAACCTCTGTACTGTATTTGTCTCTAGTCACCGAGTGTATAAGAACAAGGCCAGCAATACATGTATGTACAAGTACACCCACCTTTTGTTTTCACCAATAGATAATGTTATGCATACATTTACGTACTTCAATCAGTTGGCCACCCACCTTACACAGACTTGATTTATGCTCTGTCATGAAATCCACTGAAGTATTTATATTATATGTACAATGTAACCACTGTATCGGGAAATTAACTGTTATATCAACAAAAGCTTTCAATACTTTTATTATTTTTTCAGCATATTCTGTAGATTTAGATTTTGCATTGAAGAGCACTGTTGGTCTGTGTTCTTATTCAATTTGATGTACAAGTACATGTTGAAGCTCCAGAACAAAAGTGCACATGTATTTCTAGATTAGAAGATGTTTGCCTGATAAAGCAGCATTTGGACACTGTCATTCTCATCAATAAGCATTTACTCTAGTTGGTCACAATTTGTTAAATATCGGTACCTTTAACAACTAACTTGAGAATTTCATGGTTTTCATTTGAGATTATTAAAGCAGATTCAAGATACTATAACCTCACTTGATCAGAGAAATGTTTGTTTTTTCTTTAAAGATTGTGTATAGGATTTATTATGAAAAAAACATACATTGTCATCAAGGTATCATAACTATTCAGATGCTTGTGCCTATATAATCAAGATGAGTTTATTACTGTTAAATTGTGTGAACTGAAACTGCATATAAAGTTGCATTAGTACCTTTCTAATGTTGTTACTTAATCTTTAAAGTTTCATATTTTTTATGTACTAAACTCAGGAAACTATCCTTATTACATGGCTAATGTGCATGTCATTACATCTTTTTAAATGTATATTCATAGTCCAAAAGCAAATATGATCATCTAATTTGTGATATATGTAACCAAACTGTTTGAATTGTAGATGACAATTGACAATGAAGTGTTCTAAAAACAAATTTTATTTAGTGTTTTCTGTGCAGAATAACAAAGATTATTTTCAATTGACTTAGCAATTAAATGTACCAGTAAATGCCCCCATCTGGCCATCTTTGACAAGGGGAGAGAGAAAAAAAAAGGTTTGGGAGAGGATTTTGCTGAAAGGTTCTGCAATGATCGTGAAAGTTGCCCTTTATGCCTTGAAATTTGTTTCAATGTATCTGCACATCCAAAGACATTTTTTGAGTAAAGCTACATGTGTAATTATGGCAAAAGGTGTAGAAACTATAGCCCATCCATGGGTCTCCATCAGTCTGCTATGACCTTGACCATAGACCTTCAGAAATGGATCAAGGTTACTAAAACCAATCACTTAAAAGTACTCTATGTGAAGTAAGAATCCGATTGGGCAAAGTTGAAAGAAAATATCCTAACAAAAATTTACATGAGGTCTATTATGACCTTGACCTTTGACAAAGAAACTTGGTTCAAGGCCACTATATTCTTTACCCTTAGGCACTCTAGATGAAACATGCTGGACAAATATGTAAATTGTTCTCCATCTCATTGCAACTTATCCACAATACTTTTATATACATGTAAACACAAATTCAAGCTGTTGAACTCTGATCTGTACATGGAATTGTAAATATGCAAAGAAATAACACATAAATGACATTGACTATTTCTTTATTTTCACAAAATACATGATATTAAAGGGGTTTATTTACCTTTGCTCAACATCAATAAAAACGTGGCACATCATATCAATAAATTAAATTCTATATACATCATTTAAAACATGTTGGAATGTTTCTTGGTCCTACATGTATGTAGTTATTGTAGTTGTGTTAATAATTATCTACCAGGTCATATGCAAGTTTTAATCAACATTGCAAAATATGAACATAACACCCTGCACTATTGCAGAAGCTGGATTTCAGAAAAGTACTAGATATTTTATTCTGGAGACCATTTCGTAAAAATCAGAATTGGGGTGGGGGGAGCATAATTTAAAATAAAACTGACAAAAAGGTGTACAGATCACATGGTAAATCCACTCTCTCTCTCAGAACTGTCAATGCAGACAGTAAGTATATATACATGCACTGGCATGATCAACTTGCATTACCTTTGCATAGGTTTTATAACTTTACACGGTAAAATGTGTCTCTCTAACTCTATATACACTCAAACCTCCTTAACTCAAACTAGATGAGACAGTTTCAAAATTTGAGATATTCGAGATGTCAAGGGTAAAATACTGTGGAATCATTAGATTTTGTGATCGCTCAATTTTCATGGAATTTGTGAGTACCTCTCAACCACCAATTAACATTGATCCTCCCCGAACCCCTAAATTAGGATTTTAAAGTCATATTTTCTTATGTTGGAATAAGAGAATAAATGAATCTGTAAAATTTAAGGAATCCACAAAAATTGGCCCCAGCGAATTTAAATGATTCCACAGTACTTAAAAAATACAGTGTAGGTGGTTGAGACTTACAAATCACTTCAACAGATCCATTGTATTCCAGATATCAGTGTTCGAGATATCAAAGTTCAACTGTATATAGGTTTAGTGAAATCCTCTAGATCAAGCAAGACAAAACACAAGACTTATTTACAGACAATCCTAATAGAATGGTGGTGTTTGGTACATGGACGGAATCTTGTAAATAGCAATAAAAGCAAAACACCACAGCATACTACAGTGCATACATTCTTCTGCATTCTATATAAATATTCACAACATGGGGTTAAGTGTTGTAACAATAAGGTGGTTAACTGCTCAATGTATATGTAAATGCCTATTATGCTCTCCAAAATACATGTAAGTGTTTATTAAAGCAGATGTTGACAACCAAAAGCAATATATTACATTAACAAACTGTAAAAATAACATACATACTGTACCTAGAATCATGATATACTCCCAGCAAATGGGAGAGGATCGAACATTTTGTCTTCCATTTAAGACAATGACTTGGTATTTCGCCCTGAGAATTTCATTGAGTGGTGGTTAATGAAAATAGTGGGATTTCAAAATTCATATATTTTTTCATATATGGATGGATTTAACATAGGGTGCTCGATCTATATAAAGCAATCAGTGAATATTTAATTTTTAGTGAACAGCTACTGATACATATAAGTTGTTCAGTGAATTTAAAGCCTTATCTGGATATCTAAGTGAGATTTATATTTGTACATTTTATGGCAAATAAACTGACTGAGATAAAAAAAAAAATACATATTGCTTTTGCTATTTCTCATAGCAATTCAAATTTAAGTAAAAAAAAAAAATGCAAAGGATTTCTCACACAACGGATTAGTTACAGTATGTTCACAATAAATAAAACAATGTCATCATAGCATCTTGATTATAAGAAAAATAATCAAAAGATTTTGTTACATAGTACTCCTCGTTAAAACGCTGTTAACACATAATGTATGGGTTAGTCATATTTTCATAAGCTTATCTTGATTTTTACCCACAGTAAAACAAAAAATCTATTTGTATGTCATATACATGGACCGGTTAAAAACAGTGTCTAGTTTTGTCCTCTTGAAATCAAATGACGGCCGGCCATCAATAATACACAATCAGAACTTCAACCTATAACGGAGGTCAAAACACAACAATCATATTGCATAATGCAACAACAATAGAATTTGAAAATAAACAACAAGACCTTTTAATCTTGAACACTCTAAATGTATCGATATATCCTGTTTTAACATTCATCACACGAGATTAAAATAACAAGGGCCACTGATTCACAAACATATTGCTTCACAATTATACAAACATGATAAGGGAACAGAGTTGGATTGTTAGTCGAGATCAAGATGGATTCTACAGATATAATGCCCTAGAACTATTTCATCTACTGTAACTTGTATACAGATCCAGATCTACATATATTAATGTGAAAGATTTCATCTATGAAAAGTGGAATACATACATGCCTCCTCTTCAGTCTTGATTAAGGAATACATGTACTAGTATATTGTATTGTAAGGGTCATACTCTAATACTGATTACAAATATCAATAATGTGGCCTTCAATAGAAAATCTTCTTATTTTATTTAATCAAATATTAGAAATTTCAAGCCTGAATATGTAGTGACAATTTGAAATACTGGTATGTCATCAAATGAATCATCTTCATACTTTAGATATATGTACAATGAACAGAAATATTAAGCGTCATTACAGTAGTGTATTTTTACGAGAATGCACATTCATGTATGTGCACAATTTACATGATTCTTTTTTGTTGATGCTTGCCCATTCCCTCAAATTCATGTCATACTCAAATTGTTACATGTTAGATAATTACTGAAAATGTTATTCAAGGTTTTTCAAACCCTTTGTCAGTTATCCAAATATAATCCCCAATAAAAATATCACAGTAAATTTTAAAATAAAATATTACCATATAGAAATCAATATGGTAGTCTAGGTACTATGAGTACGATAGCAAGGAAACTTTGATTCTGGGGCTAAGACAGCATCTTTACCTAATGAAGTATGGTAAGTCATTTTGGCTGACAATAGGGACAGCAGGTCATACATTGTATCAATAGCCAGTGCAGTCATGGACCATTAAGGTGGGTGGGTGGGATGGGAGAGGGGCTAGGATGTACATGTCTACATCTATAAAGTCAGACTGGTCATACATGTAGCATCAATACTTGTGGGGGTAAGGGTCTGTCCATCTACTGGACCTGCTGGTGTTGATCTGTGAACTGAGCATCAATCTGGGAGGCAGCCGCCATCTGTTGGCTCACCATCTGTTGTGGAATTTGTTGTCCTGGCATGCTCTGTTGTATCATTTGTTGTTGTTGTTGCTGCTGTTGTTGTAGAAACATCTGTTGTTGAATGTGAGGATCCTGCATTTGTTGAGCATACATCTGTTGTTGTTGTTGTTGTACCTCAAATGCCTGCTGTTGCTGCTGCATTTGAACCTACATTGTACAAAATAAAATTACAATAAATGCGTGTACAAGGAAGAGGATAATTCAATGCTTGTAGTTTTTATACACTGTTAGATGGTTAACTGTACAGCAGTATGCAGGTACTGCCTAACAGACATGTACAACTACTCTTGTGTCGTACCTGTTGTTGGATACTAGGCTGCGACTGATGCCTGGCGTGCATGATTTGTGCTACATTGTACACATAGGTTATGTCTGGCCGCTGTTCTGGGTTTGGGTTGATACACAATGCCACCAAGTTTCTTAACTATAAGATAAAGCAAAATCAATTATTTCTTTGAATCCCTTTTATATACGGAAAACAATGAGAATTAAACATCCTGAAATTGTACTAGCCTCCTCTGAGTAGCAGTCAGCTGGTAAAGGGGGGTAATCACATTGGTCAATCTTCTTACACAGGGAGTACAAATTCATCTTGTCTCCATAAAAAGGAGATTGTAGAGCAGCCATCTGGCAAAGGGAGAAAATCCAGTTAGTACAACAAATAAGATACCCACAGTTGTCTGAATAGAGCTACGCTTTATTGGAAAGTATTCACTTCGATAAATGAGGGATTGAGTACAATACATCACCAACTTCTGTAATGCATTCACCTCATACAACAGACACCCCAGAGACCACATGTCTGACTTGAAGTTGTACCCTGTTTCATGAATTCTCTCTGGTGACATGTAATAAGGAGTTCCAACTGCAGAGATAAAAGAGGGACAGTAAATTTAGTTCTGTGACAAGACATCACAAAATCTCTTGTATAGTTTTAATACATCTGTACAAAAAACTAATCTGTCTTACCGAGAGAGTGAGCAGCTGTGGTTTTGGAGCTGAAGAATCTACCCAGTCCTAAATCTCCAAGCTTTACAATTCCTTCAGCAGTAATAAACACATTTGCAGGCTTGATATCTACCAAAAGTGAAATACATGAGAGATTAGGTACTTTTCACAATAAAATGGCGAATATTTAAACTGATGACAAAATAGTACATTGTGAAAATTTAGGGGATAAAATACAATAGAAACAAACCTCTATGCATAATCCTACAATTATGCATATGTTCTAGAGCACTGCAAATTTGTATGAAGTATTTCCATATAGTCTTTTCAGGAATCAGTCTCTTGTGCTTCTTAAAGTGCTGTTAAAAAATGTAAAGAGTACATAACAGTAAATGTTACCAAACAATATAATAGTAGTTACATGTACCAAGTAAATCAGATAATTTCAATAGTAGCTACATGTACCAAGTAAATCAGATAATTTCCAGTAAAAAGAACAATTTTTTTCTATCAAAATAAAAGGTTCAACACCATGAAAGAGGTTGCTTTGAATTATGTTCAATTTATTACAATATTAAAAGTACCTAGAATACCAGTACATTAACTGACCTTTATCATTCTAGAGAGATCACCAGCATCAGCCAACTCCAGCACAATATTTAGCTCATTGTTTTCAATGAAAGAGGACAAGTACTTGATCACATTTAAATGATTAAGTTGCTGCAAAACAAGAGAAAAACTTGCAATATACCCTTTTGGATGTTAAAATAAAGCATAAATGAATAAATATGGAAATACTGTGTTTTCTGATACAATCTGTTAGAAACTAAAAAAAAAGTCAGAAAGAGTTAATATATTTAATTGCCTCTCCCTTTAAATCAGTTTAAAAGATTATTTCCTTATCTTTTACATGAACTGTCATACATACTTGAAGTAGCCCTATTTCTTTGATGCAGTCTTGTCTTGCCTTTGCATCCATCATCTCAAATATCTAGAATTTGATGAAAGAAGAAAAAAATAATCAAATAAATGTATACATAAATTTCTGCAGTTATCATATCCAAACTCAAGCAAGAATTGAAGTACTCTAACATTTTACCTGTACTTTCTTCAAGGCAACAACACTGTTGTCAATTTTACATCTTGCTCGGAATACTTCTGAAAACTGTCCTTTACCGATCCTTTTGTCGATTTCAAAATTAGCTAAACAACCGTAGATATTTCCTTGCTCCTGCTGCTGTTGAACTGTGTTTGGATCCAAAGCAACGGTGGGTTCCATTGGCATGGCCATTTTTCACTTAGAGAAAATTTTAAAAAGATATGGTAATTAGATTTTATCTCAGACTTAATCTATTGAGATAATAATATTATTTCATAATCAATTTAAGCCAAGTGAACTAAAAACAGCAGTGGTCTATGATTGAAGGAGCTGTATCCAGATCTAGCTAAACGCTTAATGTATGGGACCTTAAAAAAGATCTCTATTAATGATCTTTAATAATACATTGTACATGTACCATAATTTTAAAGCTGCTCGATCTATTTGTATAGCAAATTTTAGAAAAGATTTAATGATTTAATTGGTTTTTAAAGTATATGTTTACATGTTCCAATCATTATGTACAATTCAATAGTTTCACTGCTCATTGTTAAAATATGTGGTTACAAAAATCACTAATTTACCAAGCACCAAAGGATTTATTTGGTGAAATTAAATAACCTTCAGAGGAATTGATCTGAATGAAAAGTTATTTAATTCTGAAGTGGCTAAATAATCCTATAAAGCAGCTTTAATAACAGATGTGTGTATATATACAAAATATTCCAACTTTCAGCCAAAGAAACATGATCTTCAAAATCTCACAGGCATAACACAATAATAATGAAAGTTTACATGCATAAGTGTAGGATTTATTGTCCATTTCCTTTCTATCAGACAACTCTTTCCCATTTGTGTACTGTAGTCCAACTTTTATTCTCACCAACTTTATTTTGTGATTAACAAGGGACAAAACTGGTTTGCAATTAAGATGTGAATTTTCAAGAAAATAAAAAACAAGAGACATTTTATTATTGCTTGACGGCGAAAAATATTTGCGATGACAAGACTCTCGCAAACCTCTCAAAAATTTCTCGCACACAAATTCAAGTTGGTTTACATTATATTGTTTGTATATATAAACATTATACATGTCTACGTCTCTGAAGGGCCATAATTGGTAAATAAAATTGAATTTATTTGAATGGACATTATTTACACTTTCCAATGTTTGGGCTCTATACTCCCTATGTTCTAATTTGGTATTTTTGTCACTATATCATGATTTTCATAATTAATAAATACAAATCACTGAATACAATTGAAATTAATAATTGGAACAAAATCAAAGGCATTTTTTACATTTTACCCAGATACAATGACTAGAGTGAAAACAATATTCTTCCAGGAATTTGCAAATTCTGATATCTTTGACTCAATCAAAACACCTCCACACTTTCCAACAGTGACAAGGTCAGAGGAGTATAAACAGGTCCAGCACGATCACTCTACTTAGCTACGTGGCTTGATTTACCTACGTAGCTTTTTTTTTACCTACCTGAGGTTTATTTAGGTACGCAATCATATTTTTTTCTTAAATAGGCATTTGTACTTAAAGTCAATTATTTTCAACGTTGAACTGATCTAAAAACAATTTTTGAAAAAATCACTCTTTAAATGTTGCTCTTTTGGTGCAAATGCAGCCAAAGTTCAAAAAGTTTTGTGGCTATGTATAAATGTTCATGTGTTACCAAACAGCTACTTCTAAAATGGAATAACAAAGAAAAACAGTTCTGGATAACGTGATGATTGATTGGCAATAATTCAACACAATATGAAGTAATCGCACTCAACAATGCCTCATCCCATACGAGGTGTCATACACTTACTCAATTGATAGAAATGCATGTTTTCCTTAAAACAGCTCAAAAACAGCAATGTTCTGACTATTTTTACTCTAGATTGCTTTTATAAAACTACACAGTACAAATAGAGGTTGATAGTTCCTTGCGACTTTTTGTCTGTTTAATATTAAGAGCAAAATTGCATATAAAAGGTAGCTAAATAAATCTATTTCAGGTAGGTAAAAAAGCTGTGTATGTAAATCAAACTACGTAGCTAAATCTGATTGGCTGTTCGTTCGCCCTAAAATGCGCTCGCCCTTGACGCCGTTCGCTCTAGTTTCCGTTCGCCCTTAGTCCGTTTGCTCTTTACGCCGTTCGCACTGGGTCTGTTCGCCTTATTTTTATATAGGATTAATTTATTTATATATATTTTGTGTATTCTGATCAATTTAAACATTATGAAGATATATATCAATTAATGAAAATAATACCACTTCTATAAATTGACTTACGGTGGCATTATTATATCGTTACCAAAACTTGTGAATTGATTATTTTGTTTTTTTAATGTTACTATATTTTATTTTCTTATGTTTTTATTTTGTAATTATTTTAAATTTTACCTCATAATATAACCATATCATAATTATGAAATTTGAAGTGACTAAAAATCTTATGATCTTATTATTAATTACGGGTATATGATAATTAAATATAATTCAATTAGTAATTATATAAATATATTACTATAATTTGTAAATAAAGTGCTTGCAATAAAGTTGGAATAAGTTTCACATTATTTTTAACTTTAATGAATTATCTGTTATCCCTTCATCATGCCTGTACCAATGATTATTCTCCTGGAATAAAATCATCTTTGCCCAAAATCCAATCATTCTTGTAAAAATTGTTACATATAATGGAAAACGCACACCAAGTATGGCAAAATTTATTGATTTACTTAATTCTTATTATACAATTAAAGTCTCAATTTCTTTAATTGTTTAAAATTCACCAAGCGGATCATTTTTAAAACAAGAAGACGGTTATCGACAATTTACGGCAATGAAATCTAACAATTATACCATTTACGTCTTTTTTGTTGAAGGAAAAACATAGAATATACGAATAATTAATAAAAGTTAACAAGTTTTCATTTAAAGGTAAATGAAATAACTTATAATGTGGTTTATTAATAAACAAGGTGCGAACGAGGTTTAGGGCGAACGATAATTTGGGCGAAAAATAATTAGAGCGAACGGACCTAGAGAGAACGGAGTAATGCGAACAGCTGGATAGGGCGAACGAACCCGATATCGCTAATTCCAGTGATTGTCTTGGACCTGGTAAAGGTATAAAGCAGAGTGGAATAGAATAAACTCTTTAAATTTGAGAGGTTGTGGAGAGAAAAAAGTAAATATACAGAAGGCGCAAAAATATATAACTTCCACATGTAAACGTCATAAAAGGCTTAAGCACATATTCAGAACTTTTCACAAAGGATGTCAAGTTCCTGGGATTCAACATGAACAAGTTGTAAAACATGCATATTCAAATGTTTCCTCTGCCCGCCTTTTCTTACATAAAAGCCGACTTACATTTTTAATCTGTAGATTTATGTAGTTTTGACAAAATTACAAATATATAACACTATAATAAAAGAACTTACATATTGGAATTGCAAAACTACATATGATAATAATACCTGTGTTAATTTCAGGAAGTTGATAATGCGCATGACTGACGTACCTGACAACGTCATTCGACTAACTCTGTGTTTTACTTTTAAAATGAAGATAAAACTTGAGAAGTACCAAAATAGAAAAAAGTCATGATCTTGTAAACTTTTGTTTAAATACTAATTAAGCGTTGAAGAATTCAAGTATTTTTCAAACGCAAATTTTATAAATTGAAAGTAGTTTTCCAACTATTAGAGTTCCTCAGAATTGCGCGAAGCCAATGAATAAGTAATGGAAGCGTCTGAACGCGAAGTTAAGGTGAATGTGTTGGTTATGAATTGAAAATTGACAGAGAGGTTTATTATATTGTGAATTTCCCTTGCTAATTTGGACCCAAATACTGCCAGATAAAATAGTACTGTACAGACAAATTAAAATGAAAATCTATGACATCTTTTTGAATATAACCGAGTAAATTGCATTCGCTAGATGCCATATAAGATGGCAAACTTTTGCGTGCATTTATTTGTGTCAGAAAAAGGTGTACCAATATAGCCTGATAGCAGGTCAAGTACAATCTCTTTATTTAGCTCACAGGCACCTGATGTGAAAATAATGTTATTCTGTTTATAGTAAGGACGTTTCCTCTACTAAAAAAAAACAACTTTAAAATAGTCACCATTTCACCAGCTCATCTTCCACATGCTTTGTTTGAAACTTGATCTTGCCAAATTAACATGATGTGGTCAGACCTGATCGAATACAAGCACTAAATAGCTGAGTGGGTAGAGCTCCTGACAAGAGATTCAAAGGGGCTGGGTTCAAATCCTGGTCTTGTTTGTTGATATATATTTCTCAACTCTGGTACATTTGGTGCCATGCCAATCCGACAATCCCTGGAATTGAAAGGGTAACTCCTTTTAGGGAAAAGAATCTGGATGTTGGTCATTGAAGGTGATATGTTCATTTAAGTGTTCATTTCATTTTAATGTGATAATCAGACAGGATCAAATAGTCGTGCCAGATAGCTAAGTTGGTAGAGCATCTGACTAGAGATTCAGGGGGCCTACTTCAAATCCTCATTAGGTCTGTCCTTATTTCTGCCATAGATCTACATTTTTTGCTGTGCAAACCCCTGGAACTGACAGGATAACTCCTGCAAGGGAAAAGACCCTGGTATGTTCATCATTGAACAGTTGAAGGCGATGTTCATTAGAGGAGGAAAGAATGTGACAGTCGGACCAGATTAAATATTGGCACCAGATAACTCAGTGGGTAGAGCACCTGACTAGAGATTCAAGGATCCTGGGTTCAAATCCCAGATTGGTCCAACAGTATTTCTTCCATCCCATTACATGTATGAAGTGAAACAACTTTTTTAAATCCATTTGAATGTTTTTTCTGTTTGTTTTGCAGGATTTCCGTTTCCAGCAACTCTGCAGAATTCGGATTTTTGACCCTCCTGATAGTCCCTTTCAAGGAGTTACTCAACTCATTGCCTGTTCTTCTAAATATGGATTAACATTTTTAGGAACAAAAAATGGTGATTTTTTTATGAATTAGTTATATGTATCCCTGGCATTTTTTTCTATAAAATATGGTACTGGGGTAGTACTTGCTAATATTTTGTGCAAGGACTTGAATCCCCTTTCACTTTTAAGCATAGCATATTGAAATACATAAACTATTGAACATAATAATATATTTTACTTAAAAAAGACTAGAGATTCAGACAACTACCAGTATTTTGTAAGCTCTTTAGTAAACTGATTTTTTCCTGTTTTAGGATTCAAAGTTATCAAAACATCTGATGTGACAGACATTGATATTAGACATGCTGCAGAAAGAACCACCTTGATTGTGGCAGATCCGCCAATTAGGACTAGTGTTCAGGTGGAGGGCACTGTATCTCACCTGTGCTTGAGCTGTGATGAGCTAACACTGGCTGTAGTTGTCACTTGTAATGGCATCATCCAGATCTACATTTATGATGTTAAAGAATTTGCTAACCAGGTACATCAGTTCCAAGCCTATTATAAGTACCATAAATGCATAACTTAAAACAATGATATTTAAGATTGTTCTCTTTCTCTCTGTCTCTGTCTGTCTCTGTCTGTCTGTCTGTCTCTCTCTGTCTGTCTGTCTGTCTGTCTCTCTCTCTCTCTTTCTCTCTCTCTCTCAAAATTATTCCTCAGCAAAGAAATTGATCTTTATTTATTACTAAATGGAACCATTTATACAACAGGGACAGAATGTAGACCCATTTCAGAAGATTCGAGTGACCTGTGAAGTCCTGGACATGGCTTGGAATCCCACTCAGCCCACATTACTGGTGGTCTGTATGAGTGATGGTAGAGCTCAGCTGTTAGAGGTGGCAGAAAATTTCAAGATCGTGGCCTCACTCCCACCAGTGGTGTCAGCCTGCAGTGGTATGTCACAATCTAATTAAGATTTAGGTCCCTTGACCCACTTGCCACATAGATCACTATAGATCACTATACCCAACGAACTTGTGTAGTGATCTACATGAACAGATCGAGTGTACTGGAGGTCCTTTTATCACTACTTGTAGATTCTTACTTACATGTACTTCAGACTATATCTACATGTACCATACCATTTTATTTGGAAATGTAAAACACATTCTTTATTCATATTTTATATTACCGTAAGTGTCCAGTGAAAATATTGTTGATATGGTACTGTATAGAAAGTGTTACAAATGCAGGGATTGGGTTACAAGATCTTGAGTATTTTGATGTGTGGTAAATACTTTGTATATCAGTGTGTTGGAGTCCAAAAGGAAAGCAGTTGGTTATTGGCACTGGTAATGGAACACTGATGCAGTTTGACCATGAGCTAAAGAAAAAGAGAGATTGGGCCAGACCCTCAGTTTTACCAGAGGATCAACAGTTTGAAGGTAATAGTCAAGTATAACAGCTCCTTACATTTATCGGTAAGCATATCAAATGATTGATATTTCCAGCCTTTTCAGAATTTTGCAGTTAGATTTAACATACTTCTGGAATAATTTCTTTTGTTTTTTTGTGAGGGGATTTTAACCTGATTTTATCCAATTGCATGCAACCAGATATGTTGATTTAGACATATTATCCAAATTCACTGCATTCCAGCTGATTAATATTCATACGTCTCTCTGTGGAGAATTAATTGATTTTGGTATTTTTGGTATTTGATGCAAAATCCCCATAGACGGTTTTGATACTAGTAATTACTTTTATACTTCTACAGTTAAGGGAGTGTCCTGGATTTCTACCTACATGTTTCTGGCCTCATACTTTCCCCGAGGAAGTCCGGATGATCAGCCAACTGTTGTATTGACCTCTGGCTCGGTTAGTACATACAGTATTTTCTTAATGAAGCAAAAGGCACTGTTGCAAGGGATATGAGTAGTTACAAGTACATTGTAGAAAGCAGTGCATTTTTTAATTCAGATTCATTTAAGGCTAAGACATTGATGGTAGTTTATTTTTGTTTTGCTTGATGATTGTAGAAGGATGGTGATCCAGCATTTATTAGTTTTCTGGATCCTTGCTATGGAAATGGAGAAGGAATAGCCAGCACCATGCACTTTAATTATATTCCACAATGGTATGAAAAAATAAATCATTGTTATTATGAATTTAGATGTAATGCAAGATATTCATATACCACTACTGTAAAATGTAGATTCCTATTCAAATGGGAGGAATTTATATTTGCATAAAATCGAAAGATGCACCCCTCACCAATTAAAAAACCTCTCTATCAGTTTTTCTGACAGATATGAATTATTTGAAATTATATCAAAAGTTTGGTGCTCACCATTTTATATTCTCTAAATTGGGTTACAAAATGGTGGAACCGAAGAATAAAGTACTCACATATGATAAGGAAGTTACAGTGTGTAAGTGATTATGAGCTTGAAATTAAAAACATGTAATATGTGATCTTATAGATCCCCAACATTTTGTTTTGAATTGGTTTTATCAGCTTTCAATCAACATGTTATTGAAGTGACTTGATATTCAGTATTAGTACTGATACAATCCTGACACTATACATTCCATGCAGAATTGACATTAATATACTGTGTATGAACATGTATTTTATGAATATGGGTTTGCATAACGTGTATGTAAATATACATGCTATTAATTTATACATTAAAAAACAACATGTTTTATACATGTATATGTAAACAACAAATAATGGAACTGATTTTTTGTTTCAAGGGAAATGGTTTTGTGTACCTCCAGTACTGCCTGTGAGACAGCCATTGTGGGCAAACACTTTGATGATAAGGTAGGACAGGTTTATAATGTGTTGTTTCTTAAAGATATTGTATCATGTAGAGTGTAGGTTTATCTGGTCTCAATTGATAAAGAAAATGAAAAGTTTAATGCTCTTTTCCCCTTTGAGCTCTGTATGTTTGTTCTCTTATGCTGTCTCTCAATTTACATTTGCAACATACAGTACATGTATTTGTTAATTGACAATACCATATACAATGTACGCTAAATGACCAGGGCATTTGTTTTTCATAGAACACCTTCGAGCGGTGGACCCTGGATGATGCAGCTCGAGCTGAGCTTCCTCTGACTGAAGACTATGCTGACACATTTCCTTTGGGAGCCGCCATCGACTTCTCATCACAGTTCCAAGTTCCAGTGGGTAAGTAAAATGTCAAGACAGTGATATCTTTATATCAATTCAAAGGAATGTATTGAATTTTATGCACATTTTTTTGTTAAGACCAACTTATTGTGTATAGACATCCATGTTCTTGTATGGGGCATATGTATGTATGTGATTAATATTTTGTTCATTTTTTTTAACGTAATAATTTTTTTGTTTGATTTCTAGTATTTTTTAATAGTATTTCAGGGTAAAATAGCAAGACATTTTAGAATTATGATACTATTCAATTAAGAATTGTATGTTCAATGAACCTTCATTCTAATTTAAAAGTATATGCTTATTTTCTGAATATATGTACTATATTCTACATTAAGTTTAGATATTTAAGAAATCTGTATTGCAGGAGAGCAGAGATACCCACCATGCCCAATGTTTATGCTGCTGTCCACAGACGGGGTACTGGTGACCTACTACATGATGTACAGCCATGCCGACGCCCAGGCCCAGCCCATCACCAGCCCCCCTCAAGATCTCCCCGCAGGTCCAGTCAGGAGACCCACTGCAGCTAATGTTCAAGGTTTGTTTTACACAATTTAGTAGTGACATGTGTACATTTTATTAGGAATTTCAATAAACTTCTCACCATCTCTTTATTATTATTTTTTTTTGATTCACAAGGGGATTTTTTTTTCTTTTGAATGCTAAGTATTCCTTTGTTGGTGATGTTTTCAGGCTCGGTACAAAAAGATGCAGCCCCAATTGAAGCGAGACCAACTCCTCAGTCTGGACAACCTGGTGTAACTTCAGCAGTCCCTCCAAGTCAAGCAGCAGACAATAAGGCCAGTGCTTTTGGTTTCTCAGCCTCTGGATCTACTGGAAAGTCCTTGTTTGGAGCACCTGCATCTCAGGGCTTCGGTTTTACCTCCTCTACACCTTCATCTGGAGGTGCACCTGGATCAATCTTTGGGCAGAGCAACACAGCAACAACTCAGGTTGCCTCTTCCACCCCTTCATCTGGAGGTGCACCTGGATCAATCTTTGGGCAGAGCAACACAACAACAACTCAGGTTGGCCAAAGTTTCCTGGCATCAGCTCTCTCAGCACCAATGACTGCAGCCGCAACATCTACAACAAAAACAGGGTTTGCTGATACATCAAATGCACCTTCCCAATTCAGCTTTAAGCCACAACCTGCTGCTAACTTTAGTCTGAATGCCTCAGTTACTAAACCCTCTATCTCTGCTGTTCCTACACAGCCAGTGGGGGCATCAACAGCTGGTGGATTTTCTTTACCAGGACAGAGCTCTGGTGGGAGTAATTCAGGTTTTAATTTCAGTCTGTCTTCTTTAAACACAACTGGACAAACAACTTCGTCATCCTCAGCTCCTGCCAGTAGCAAGGCAGTTACTGCACCAGTAACCCAGTCACAGATAACATCTGGGACTTCAGCTGCTTCTAAACAGTCAGTCTTTTCATTTAGCAGTTCAGCTGCCCCCTCTGAAGGTTTTGGTGTTAAACCACTTGCCACATCTACCACACCAGCATTTGGAATGACACCCACAACAACAGTAACAGCAGCTACAACTAAGTCCATTTTTGGAACACCCGGCACCTCTTCTTTGTCCAAGTTTGGATCAACTCCAGAGACGGCCCAGCCAAATGCACCTTCAATGTCCCCAGCAGTGAACACAGCTACTGGTGGTAGTTCATTGTTGATGCGTGGTTTTGGATCCTCATCTGTGCCTACCTTTGGTACCAAACCAGGGGCAGCTGCCGTAACACCAACATTTGGAGATGCCAAATCAGCTACAATGACCCCTGGTTCTATTCCACAGCCTCAATCCAAGCCAGCAATTGCAGCAGCACTAACTTCAAGTTTTGGTGGCTCAATGCAAAATCTTTCAGCATTAGGGCAAGGGCCAAACTTGAACAATACAAAACAACAGTCTTCTCCAGGTGTTGAGAGACAACAATCTGAGGGAAGTAGATCAAAGACACCTGTTGCAGGTAAGTTGTCAGGAGTTTATTGAGATATTTGATGGAAAAGTAGAAAAACTGAGCTGATTTCATACTTGTCTTATTTTGTGTTTCAGATGCCAGCCAAAAGACAAGTTCTGCTTCTGAGTCTCTCAATGATACTTTTAGTGCATCTATTGCCGAGGAGGTTAGTGTAATTTGTACTTAGGTATATCAACTTTCTGTCTAACATACAACATACACTGTACATAGTATTTTCAGAAAAATCAAAACTTCTTTAATGGGTCCTCCTAATGAAGGAGAAAAAATTAATGTTAAGAAAAATTTACCAACCAATTTAGATTCATAAGAGTTTTAAGAAAATGCTTTTTTCTTCTTATTAGATTGCTCATTTTGAGAAAGAATTACGCGAGTTCAAACAGCGAGCAGGTGCTGTGAGAGAGTCGATAGGTAGCAAGGAGGACATGCAACGACTGCGAAACAACACAACAAAGATCAGCAATTTCTGTGATGAAGTGAAAGCAAACACAAAGGTAATAAATCAACCACAGGTATTCATGGTATTTTGATGATTTTTATACATGTTGCATGTGAACTTCATATACTGTGAAGTTTTTTAATACAATTCTAAAATATATCATTTAACCATAAATAGTACCATAATTTCAGGAAAGAATTTTGAAAGTACATTGTCTTCCAGATCAGTGAAATAATTCTCACTGGATTGAATCACTGTTATTCCTAAACAAAATTGTCAAGAGGAATGGTTTCTATAAATTACTGTTCTCAAAAGTGTGTTTTGAATTTTCTGTCCAATTTTTTACTGTATATCATTTTTTACTGTAAGAAATATCTGACTGTTTTATTGCTGTGACAGGAGCTGAGTAAGGAGATATCAGACCTGAAGAGCCTGTGTCTGGATGGGTTTGCTATGGTAGAGGACTGTAAGATGAGAGAGCAACGTAACACAGATGCCCAGTATGTTCAGCTGTTGAGAAACAGGGCCTTGGATCCTAAGAGTCTGGCCACAATGAGGAGCCTTCAGCAGCAGCAGCAGCTGTTGGACCAAGGACTCAGGGACGTGGACGCCATTTTGGACCAAGAGTGGGAAGATTATCAGAACAAAAAGAAAAAGAGACAAGGGTTGGTTATTTTAAGGCAAAATTGATGCTTTCCTTTACGAAGATTTTGTGCAACAGGTGGAACACTCTTAAAAACTGCTGCATACCATATATATATATATATTTAGAATCCAGAGACCGACAACTGATGGAATATACCAAGTAATTAAGAGCAATAGGAACTTGATCATAAGAGAGAAGAATCAACTGGATGACCTGGAAACACAGTTGAAGCAGTTAAAGCTGTACAATAGGAACTCCAGTTGGAAGCATCCAGACACATCAAGGTAGGTGGTAGAGCATGTTTACTATGGAAACAATAGGAGGGCAGAGGTATTTATGTACAATGTATTTTACTAAGTATTTTATTTATCCATTGGTTTGGTTACCTGTTTCTTTTTCATACTAGGGAACCAGCAGAGTTGTCTTCTCTGGCGGACTCCCTCCTGGAAAGCCCAAAGAAAGCTCCGGATGATCCCAGGAGAGCACCCAGTGTCCAGACCCTTGACCCTAACAAGCAGGCAAAGCTGCGGGAATACCTGTCCAGGAAAACTGTGACCAAAGTCAAATCCACAAGGCCTGGTATGTTTTATGAATTAAAAAAATAGTGAAGACTTTTGAAATGCTGAAGGTTAAACTTTGAAAATATCCTTTGAATCAAATCCGATTTCTTGGATTTTGTTACTTGTAGAGAACTTGTCCATGTCTCGCCTAGCATCCACAGAAAAGATACGACAGGCTCTAAGCAGACAGAGCTCTCCTACAAAGGCTCCAAGCTCAGCAGGTCTGACATCTTACTGTATTAACATTTCTACCCTCAAGGTTTTGTGTGTTTAAAACCCTTCTACAGCACATTGGTTTTTATTCTCAAGTGTGCAAAAACACTTTTGGTTATTTTAAGTATATTAAAGTGTTCCATACACATACACTGTATGTCAATTACCGGTAAATACATAAGTGGCTACTGTACATCAATACATCTAGGTCCGAGTTATATTATACATTATTGTCTCTGCTTTAAATCTTTAATAGGAATTGTGATTTTGCATATTTGACATTGATAATCAGAGCTAAAAGAAGTACCCTGTCAAAAAAAAAAAAAATCTGCTAAAAAGAATCTTTAAATTTTTTGATCTGTTACATGTAGTGTATGAAGACTGCCATGCAAAAATAAAGAATCTTAATTTAGTATTTGGCAATTAATTTGAGGTATACATTTTCTTGAATTAAATATTTGTTCTTTGTATAATTAGAGATGAAGTCTATGGTACAAGGGAGGCCCATTCTACGTGCCACATCTCACAATGGATCTCGACAACTCGTCAATCAAGGCTTACAGCCGACCAGTCCAGGAATGGAGGCTGTAACTAGACAGCAGATCAGCATGCAGCCCAAGCCAAACACCTACCAACAAGGATTTATGGTAAGTGGGCAACGAAGTAACAAGGACCTTAAACTGGTATTATTTCTCTCTTAAAAGGGCTGCTAATGTATAAATATACATGTATAATTTATGGCATTTTGTGAATACTGGTGAATATTAAACTTTGTTGGCAGAAAGGAAGAAGTTTTTAGACTTTATTCATTTAAATTTTACACTACTGTAAATTCCTAAGTAAACGCGAGAAATTAATATCCGGGTAAAATTGCGAGAAGCCCGTCTCGCGAATTTTAAAATCTTGCTTTTTATTTATGGCCATATGTAAACTACATAAAACTATGATAAAATTTTGACAATCACGATTTTATGTTCTGGCAATTTGTTTGAAAATCGTTGAATTGCGGAATTAATACTGCGTAAAATAAGGAATATACAGTAAATAGTGTCTCACATTGTATATAGGATTTAAAGGATTCAGGGTTACTTTGTTAGATGTAATTTGCTGACACTTTCATCCAGTTTACTCCAATCCGTCAAACCATAATATAGATGCTA
Organism: Magallana gigas; assembly: GCF_963853765.1. Lineage (NCBI taxonomy): Eukaryota > Metazoa > Mollusca > Bivalvia > Ostreida > Ostreidae > Magallana > Magallana gigas. The sequence goes on from NC_088854.1 coordinate 43,640,713, forward strand.
TATGAAGCACATGTTCTACTAGTGATCAATGTTCAATTTCAGTTTGCCAACAGTGGAAATACTAAGCCATCCTTGATGGCTTTCCAGCAGAAACTTACCCAAAATTGTAAGTTTATTTGTTATTTCTGTGGGCTCTGAAAATTGATTATAATTTCCATCCTTCAATGATTTTTAGCCTCTACATACATGTACATGTAATGTATTTGGATTGAAATCTTTATTGCTACTTTTCATACGTGTGTCATAATTATAATCCCTGAATATATTTTAGTGAAGCCAGCTGACCAATATCCACATTATGAGGATATTACTCCAACATCTACTGATGCAACAGAAGATGAGGATGATGATGATTACGATGAGGATGATGATGACGATGATGATGATGATGATGAGCCTGACAGTGAGCATGATTCCGAACCCCTCAATCGGAAAATTGGTAACTTTTATACAACAAGTCAAATACCTTAATGATACAAAACTTGAAAGTTATGTCACCAAAGATTAAGATCTTATGTGTAGGTATAAAAAGTATTAAACTCTGAAGTCTTGTTTATATCGTTTTGATTATAAATCATGTTGAATAATTAAGAATCAAATGATTTTCATAGCTGAGAGGAAACCTCCCCCCTCGTCCACTGCTCCTGTCATGGGTTTATCTGGGGCAGCTACAACCAAGCCCCTATCTTTCTCGCCCCAGACATTTGGACAGGGTATGTCTGGTTTCACCAGCTTTACTGCCGGAGGAAATAAACCAGTCTTTGGGGCAAAACCAGATTCTACAACACCCACTGGTTCTCCAAAGCCAAGCTTTAATGCAGGATTCCAAGGATTCAAGCCTGATGAAAAGACTCCAACTAACACCTCTACTCCCAAAACAGGTAGATACATGTACAGGTGCATAAGCATTTACAATTTACAGTGTATATAAAAGTAGCTAATTCTATACACAAACTTATTACAGAGTGTTCATACATGTATGTGTACATTGTTATTTGATGAATTAAAATATCTTAAGGACTTTTTACCGTAATCAATTTCAGCATTTAAGTTTGGATCTGATGTCCAGCCAAGCTTTGGAGGTAAAAATTTGTTTGGCCAACCATTGAAGACCGAGGATAAAAAAACAGAAGAATCCAAACCTATTTCTTCACCTTTGCTTGCAAAAGGTACTGGTATTTTAAAACATTAGCTACAATTAATAGAGAAAGTGTAAACTTATTTTTCACACATTATGCAGTGTACATGTTCTCTCTTTAGAAAATTGTTACATTTTGTATTTCTTGTTTATGAAACAGCTCTAACAGCAGACTCGGAAGATGATGATGATTTGGGTCTTGGAAAAAATGATACTGCAACAGAACAGGCCAAATTGGATAACAAAACTTCTGGAAAGCCAAGCACAGAGCCCAAGTTCGATACAGCAAGTAAAACACCATCTTTTGGATTTGGAAAAGTTCCTTCAAGTATTGCATTATCTGATTTAGGTAAAGAGGGATCAGGACAACCTTTGGGAGTTACATCCGGTTTGTTTGGACAACCTTCAGGTACTTCTGTGTTTGGAGGAGCAATTTCTAGCACAACTACTTCTTCTGCTGGTAAAAGTGTGTTTGGTTTTGGTGCTCCTGTTGGAGCATCATCTGGAGGTGGTTTCTTTGGCCAGAGTTCTACCACCAGTGGGGGATTATTTGGTAAATCAACAAAAGATGAAGACACTGATAAAGCTTCTCCTAAGACAACTGCATCAACAGGACTATTTGGACAGAACTTGGCCTCTAGTAGTACTGGTCTCTTTGGTCAGAAGAGTTCTCAAGCATCTGTTACCAGCAAAAGTGATGTATCAGGCCAAGATACATCTTCTAAAGTTGCTTCCTCTACTGTTGCATCTGCTTCTGAAAACCCTCCAGCCTCAGAACTGAGTACAGCATCTGCCATATCCAGTGCAGCAGGAATGACATCCTCAACACCAGGGTCCAGTTTGTTCGGGCAACCTCAGACAACCACTGCCACATCTGGATTATTTGGTCAAACTTCAGCCGCAGTTTCCACTGCTGGATCTGGATTGTTTGGACAAAAAACAACTTCATCGGGAACGACATATGGGCAGGCTTTAGCTCCTCCCCCACCGCCTACTTATTCTAGTACAGAGGCTGGCTTGCTTGGGAGACCTTTAACTTCAGGCAGTGGAGCATTTGGACAATCCTCTACAACATCAGCCATTGCAACATCTTTGTTTGGACAACAAACAACGACCACTGGATCTGGAAGTTTAAGCAAACAAACTACAACCACTGGGTCTGGACTCTTTGGACAGCCAGCCACAAGTTCTGGTGCCGGGTTATTTGGACAGCCAACAACAACTGCTTCTGGATTATTTGGACAAGCAAATGCTGCATCTTCAACCTCTGGCACTGGATTATTTGGACAGTCAAGCACAACCTCAACATCTGGAGGGGGATTGTTTGGGACATCTGCATCTTCTTCAGTATCCACTGCAGGCACGAGTGTGTTTGGTCAAGTTTCCTCATCTTCAACAAGTGCAAGCACAGGGCTGTTTGGGCAAACTGGATCAGGAGGGTTTGGTCAGAGCTCAACAGGAACAAAGCCATCAGTGATTGGTGGACTATTGTCTGGCACAGATGAAGCTCCAGCCACAAGTACTGCATTTGGACAAGGAGGTCCATCTAAGAACTTATTTGGAACAGAGACATCTTCTGCAGCACCTTCCTTTGGCCAGCCTGCTCCACTGTTTGGCTCTTCCACTGCTTCCACTGGGCCAGGGTTTGGAGGCACCACTACCAGTGCAGGGTTTGGATCTGCTGGAAGTGGGTTTGGATTTGGGGGCTCTGCTACCACTACTTCTGCAACAGGATTTGGTCAGACAAACCAGACAGGGGTATTTGGACAACCTACAAGCTCAAGCTCTAGTGCTTTTGGAGGATTTGGAAGGTAAGAATTTTGCTATTCTTTAAAACTGTGAAGTGGTCATCAGTAAAGAACCTTATGTTCATTAGTTAATAAAATGACAAATAATGTATGATAAATGTTGTTTAATCAATATAGTGCATCTAGTGGACAGACTTCAGGGGGTATGTTTGGAGGGGGTGGAGGAATGTTCTCGGGGTTGGGAGGCAAACCTTCCGAAGACAAGGCTAAAACCAATGTCTTTGGCTCAGTGCCAACCTTTGGAAGTACAGCTGCCACTCAAGGTAAGAAAATGATAGCGAATTACTGGATATACATGATCAGGCAAATAAAAGATTATTTATTAAATTGGCCCTTTTAACTTGATAAAAAATGCAATATCTAGTAGATGTAGTATGCTTGTAAAAAAATTCTTCAATACTGTGGAATCATTAAAAGCCAACACTAAAATGTTTTTCTGTATACCAACCTTAAGGTTGAATAGGAAACAAAAGTTGCAGCTCAATATTTTAGAGTTCCCCATATCCTCAAATGAATTATGACACTCAATATTGATTTGATAATCTTTAAGCCAACAAAATTAGGTCCTTTTGATCCTGTGAAAATTGGCATTTCATAGAAATTGGCTTTCATGAATTTTAATGATTCCACAGTATTGTCACACAGATTTATAATTCCAGTGTAAGTGTTGTAGATACATGTATATCAACACCTTGGGACTAATTTGGTTAAATACTCATTTTGGGATATATTCATTGACTTGTTGTCACTGATGTGGGGTTCTGTTGATACTGTTTATAGCTAACTTGTTTGGCAACCAGAGCCCTAGTACACTTAGAAGTGCTGGTGGATCAAGTCCATTTTCAGGCAGTGGATTCAGTGCAGGTGGTTCCAATGTGGCATCCACTGGTTTTGGTGTGGCCAAGTCACAGAGTCCAAGTGGTAAAAACTATACATTAGTAGCAAGATACCTTCACTATAATTCTCATATTTCACACAGAGAAAATTTATTTCTGATTGTAACACACTATTGTTAGAAATACATGTCATAGTGTAATTGTATGTGAACATTTTTAAAGATGAACATTTTCTTCACTGTTAGACAGAGAGAAATTGTATCATATTATTTTCATGTGGAAACTGCAAGTAGAAGTACATTGTATCCTAATCCAATTTTCCCCCTTTCTTACTAGGTTTTGGAGCACCACCTAGTTTTGGAGGAACTCCAGGCTTTGGGAGTCAGGCAGCGTTTGGAAGCTCCCCTAGCTTTGGATCAGCACCTGCATTTGGAGGAGGGTCAACGTTTGGAGGAGGATCCTCATTTCAGAACCAGCTTGGATCCCCTCAAAACACAGAGGGTGGAGGTGGTGGATTTGCTGGGTAACTATACTGCTTGTGATATACATGATATTTGTAAGTCTGGTTTCTGTCACAGTTTCTTCAACTTTGAATACAATGTACTTGCAAGTACCATTCTCTTTGTTTTAGTTTTGCATCTAGTGCCTCCCCAACCTTTGGAAGTCTGGCTCAAGGAGGCAGTACTCCTCCCACATTTGGCAGTGTGCCACAAGGGGGTGGTGGATTTGGTGGATTTGGAGTGACTGGTGGAGGGGGAGGAGGGTTTGGAGGAGCTAGTCCAGGTACTTAGACTGCTGATATTCATTGTACATGTACAGTGAAAGTACTAGCACTAAATAACATTCAGTTCCAGTTATTTAAGTTGAGTAAATTGTATTTATTATATAATTGACTAATTCCTAGCCCTCTGATTGGCTGATATCCAACAATCTAGAAAATATTAAACCTTTATATATTCACCTGCAGTAACCAAGGAGGTCAATATGAAATTTGATTTTTTCTACAATGGACTAAAAATAGATCAGGAATTTCCAAAATGCTATGATTTCTTATCATAATTCTTGTCGTCCAGTGCTAAATCGTGTTTCTTAATTTGTTTGGCTATGGCTTCAAAGTAAAAGAGGATCAAGTTTTCTTTGCTTGATAAATGCAATTTGATATGTCTGTATCCCCTTTGCCATTGAATCATATCATAAAACAATTATTGCTGATTTTTTTTTATCAATACAATGATTAAGCTATATACTGTCTAAGTACAATGTTCACCTTGCCTTCAGCTCAATGAATATTGTACTTTTCAGGTAGCAAAATCATTGATTTGACCTAAAAATAAATATACAATAAACATACAATATCCAACTCCTATACTGACCTTTTACTGACTTCAGATTAAATAAACATACTAGTTTTTTCAAGGTTTTATAATTTTGATTTGATTTCACATTTTTGTTTCCTTTGCTTTTAAGAAAGGGCTTTACAAAAACTGATAAATCAGTGATCAGTGCATATGAAGTGTTTTACCAGAGGCTGTCTGAATGGCCTGTTTAGAGAATAATTTTAAAAATGTTGATTTAAAATTAAATGTTTTCCTTACATATTCCAATCCTAGTTTTCTTCAGTATGGAATAGGACATGCACTTGGTATCTAGAACCAGGTGCTTGAAATGTGGTACATGTATTACAAGTGCATGTACATAAACCTTTATCTGTGCTGAGATAATGCATGTCTTTACATATTGTTATTTTGTTGCAGGATTTGGACAAGCTCCAAGTTCAGGGTAAGTAAATAAACTTGATGGGTATTATATGTTGTATTTCTCATGTATCATTTAAAGGGACATAGTCACAATTTTCAAACTATTCCATCCATTTTTAAAAAGTCTATAATTGTAAACTTTGGAATGTCAAATGCTTCACCAATATTAGTATATCATTAGTGGGTACCTGTAAAGTGCGAAATGAAATAAACGAAACGAAATAAACCAAAACTAAACAAAATCCACGAAACGAAACCTACCGAAACAAAACAAAATGAAACTAAATCAAAAGGAAACCTACCAAAATAAAACAAAACAAAACGAAATCAAGCAAAATGAAATATATAAAACAATTATGATTTAAAATGTATTTTATAGTGTATATTTTAGAAGTAACAAGTCTTTTTTGAAACGCAGCAAAAGTAATTGTAAATCCATTTGTAAATATGGATTACACTTTTTATTAGATATTGCTCATTTTAGTGCAAAACAACACTTTAAACTTAACCCAAATTTTAACTTTCGGGTTCTTGTTAATATAATCCATTTGTATGACTGGTGATTCTTGTCTGCGTTTGTCCGACACTAAACTATATATTAGATCATATTGAGTCAAATTTACGTGATTATGAAGGGGCGAAGCAAGCGCGCCCCCTTCCTAATCAGTTAATCATGTAAATTTTATCTAATATGATCCATTTTACTAAGAACATAAACCACTTTCTCTGGCTGATCAAAAGTTCTGCGTCAGTCAAATATCTCTCTTTTGCTTAGGGCTCTCTAATCTGTCAATCGGGTATAAAATCATGTATAAAATATTAAATAAAATATGGCATAAACTTTGTTTGAAAAACAAAAACAAAGAGTTCTGAACTCTGTATCTTGCATATCACTTCATTCTGCAGATTCTGACATTCAGAATTTAGTCAGGCATTAAAAATGACCATGTAAATCATTCTTGGCAAGTTAACATTGAAGTTGAGCTCAATCTGTCTATGATTCCGTTCATTCAGTGATGGAATGATTTATTCTTGTAATCATGTTGGTTTTTTCTTTGAATTATTAGTGGGAATCCTTCCTTCACGGGATACAGAGGCTGAATACAGAAAAATGTATCTGTAATTAAATCTACAGTTAAATATGCTGAACATTGAAGTAAGATGGGAAGACTGTATAAGTCAACATGCAGTTTGGAAAAATATGATTTTGATAATTGATAATTCATGTTCTTAGGAAAGTTAATTATGATGTCCTAATTATCAAAATTTCTTTCATTGATTGTGTATGAAATTGGTATGAGCATATTATCCTATAAATAAATTCCTTAAACTAGTGTTTGAATTGTGTTCTTTTTGTATTTTCATAATCATCTTTAGCTTTACAAATCAAGTATCATTTTTCTACTTGTGGAAATCTGGAGCTGTGAATTGTTTGAGGTTAATAAACTTCTGACCAGGAGTAGCTGTGATTGCTCTATTCTGTCAAATCTTGGGGTTCATGTCAGATCTAAGAAATGAAGAGTCTTTGTCTTTGATAACACTACAAAGTGATTTTACAATATGTAGTCCAATACAATAATATTTTATCGAACGATGGTTGAAAATTATGTAAATATTAGTAAGAAGGAATCATTCTTTGAATATTATAATGTGATCCTATATGATCGGGTGTGAAATTAAATCTATCATAAAGCCCTGTGGGCTTTATTCGATCACCTGAGTCACTTGGTTGACCTATTGCAATTGGTTTTCGTCAGTAGTCATGCGATGTGCATCATTCGTTAACAATTTTAACTTCTTCTTGAAAACTACAAGGACAATTGTAACAATTTTTGGTGTGAAGCATCTTTATGGTAAGAGGAATCTAAATGTAAAATTCATGGCTCTACCACCTCCACTGTGTCATAGGTGGGGCCAAATATGCAAAAACAAAAAAGCCAAATTTTCAAAAATCTTCTCGATTCCCACACATGTGGGGGAAAAACTAAATGCACGATTATGCCTATGAAGCCCTCTACCAAAATTTGTGAAATTCATCGCCCCTGGGTCAGGGGTTCAGGCCCTAGGGTGGGGCCAATATGACCATATGATAAAATTAAATCTTAAAAAATCTACCTCTTTACTCCCTTAAATATTCGAGAACGAAATGCATCGTTGAGAACGAAATGCATCGTTAGGATCTCCATGAGGCCCTCTACTAAAATTGTGAAATTCATGACCCCTAGGCCAAGGGTTCAGGCCATAGAATGGGGCCAATATGGCTTATAGTAAAAATGTATTTTAAAATCTTAAAAAATCTTAAAAAATCTTTAAAAATCATCTTCTTCACTCCAATATATATTTGAGAAAAACTAAATGCATGGTTATGATGTCCATGAAATCTTCTACCGGTACTTAAAAATTATGAAATTCATGATCAGGGGTACAAGCCGTAGGGCGGGGCTAATGTAGCCATATAGGGAAAATGTAATAAATCTTCTTTACTCCCTATATACGTACATGTACATGTTTTTGAAAAAAGTATTGCATGGATATGATGTCCATGAAGCTATCTACCTAAATAGAGGGAGGGGGGGGGGGGTAAATATGCCATATATTGAACATACATGTATAATTTTACTTGAGGTAATTGAAATGTGTCATACAAGTTGAACTTTATCTTTAGAAAAATATGTTGAATTGTCATTTGGCAATATTGAATTAGATATATGTTCTATTTTAGGAAATCTATCTAATTATCCTTTACATTGTACACTTTTGGAAACAAGCTATATGCATTGCGGTGCATTATAAATGAAACTGTGAATATAATAAAAGATTGACCATTAAAGGCCTGCAGGTCTCTTATTACCAAGAATTTTGGCCCCTGAAGCCAAGGTATAGATAATCGAGATCCCTCCAACTCTTATACTCCCAATCCACCTTTTTATGAATGAATATTTTTCAATCATCAAAAATAAAAGCAGGGTATGTTCAGTCAGAGGAGTCTCAGATTAAGGTTTAGACTTCAAAATGAAGCTTAAAATGCAAACATGAGACTTTCTGCAGCTGACATGTCGATCTGAGGGATATTGGACTCGGGTGACCGTCAAGGCCTGAGGGCCTCTTGTTGGATTTGATCACGCCCCAACCGTATTTGAGCACCTCATAATACTTTTAAAAAAATTATTTCTTAAACATTTGCAGGCCAATAATTAGCAATAACCATTTTAGGGGAGAAAATTATTTTCGAATTGTGTTATTTAGTTCCAAACTTTAGACTTAAAACTTTGTTAATTTTACGACGATTAACAAACAAAATCTACGACTTATATTGACATCTTCCGTTGGCACGGATGCTAGCGCGAGGGGGTGTCATTGATGAGGGAGGACGCTGTAGTGCCCGAAAAAAAACCACTTGTCCAACCATACCACCATGCTCTATCATATACAACCGCTGTCGATCACAGGGATCGAACACGAGTGCAGCGGGGAGAAGCGAGTGCATTGCCCACTACGATACTTGGATATCCTCTATAATCAATAATATTGGCAAATCATGGTTGCTAGGCTACCATACACATATTTCTAGAGCGTCTACATGCATGTCTGTGTTTCATAATTGAGACAGTCTAATATAGATATGGAAATGGGAACATGATACTCTATACTTTTCACTAATATGACCTTGAACGTTTAGCTTACTGAGTAAATCCTTTTCTAGATCTTGGATGTAACTTTATTGCCAATAAATCATTTACTAAAACTATTCAATGTGTATTTATGATGTTGACATTTCAGGTCAGACGACACGTTCCTCAATTTTAGATAACGTTTCCCAGGAATTTGTTAATGGTTTACTACTACTTTGACAAGCTTTCTTGCAAAAAATTAGGGTACCTTACCAGGCATTTCTGCAAAATACTAGAGTATGCAATTTCCTAAATAATCTTCTTGAAAATACACTTGCATTGCTGATATAAAAATAAATACATCTACAGCATAGCGAAATTCACTAAATTAGAACTATATCTCCGCCGGGGCGGGGCTTTGAACTCACGACCTCTAGAACCTATACGCTTCTGTCAGTGAGCGGCCATGGTTCTAACCACTCGACTAAAGCATCAAGGCCACTCTTAATTATAAAGGAGTGTCTTGCAAAGTTTAATGCCAGCACACTTTTTTAATTATTAAGGAATAAGGAATCATTCTTTGAGTATAATGAGATGATAATTTCGGTCGGGGCGTGATCAAATCAAATAAAGCCCGAAGGGCTCTATGGTAGATTTGACCACGCTCCGACCGAAATCATCACCTTATAATATTAAAAGAATGATTCCTTATTACTTATATTTATATTATTTCCAATTTCTACACTTTAAAACAACGTTGTTTTTAAACCACTAATTTTAGTGTAATACATGCTATGTATTACTACGCGTCGCAGCCAATGCCGTTTCTCGGTTATGCTATAGGACACGCCCATTTTGTGTCACTCATGTTTTATGAAGTTATTGGGATTTAGGGTTCAAATGTTAAAATGTAAAATATCTATAAATACATTTAATTAAACTCGCTAGTGTTTCAAGTATGCGATTTTGTTTCGAATACATTTAAAGCACATGTGTTTGTTGACTGGAACATGCACTACTTCCCCCTCCCCCTCCCCCTGATTATTTTTTTTTCATTTCTTAGCTCTAACAACCTCTTATATATACGTCTCAAGTCTAAAATAACAGAAATATCACGACTCGTTGGCATTTTCTATTTGCACTCGTTTCCCTCATATATATAAAATACAGGAAACAAGTTTGAATAGAAAATACCACCGAGTCGTGATGTTTCTGTAATTTTTACTTGGGACGTATATATTAGAAGTTGTTCGAGCTAAGAAATAAAAAAAAATCGTATAGGAAAAAAAGAGGGTTAGTACACGTTCCAGTCCCCAAACATCTGTGATTTAGAGTTTCGTTTACTTAAAAGCACAACGCAACTTATAATAGACGTTTGCCTACTAAATCTGTTCATCTTTTTTTAAATATCAGTTGAATATATGCCAAACAAAGAAGATGGGGGAACAAGATAGCGCAAATGTCCATTTGGTTTGGTCGTAAAAAACAATTTCGAATAAAAAAAATTTCAAACCAAATACACTAGATGCTGTTAAATTACAAGTTTACAAATTAAAGCACAATTTCTAACTATATTCTGTACAGCAAATTCTGTACTGGTATACCAGTGACCGCCAGGAAAGACTGGATGACGACTGTGAATAGGGCAGTGACAACCTGCATAGACAGGAGACAGTCTGGAAAGACGGACACCCCAGGGTCTGGAGGCTTAGCAGGCCAATGGACATCCTCTGTGAAGAAGAACCTATTATATCCGCTATAGACAGATACATACTAAGATACCCCAGAGGTCGCACGAGAGTGGGGAGGATGAGCGACCTAACCAGGAGGATTACACGGATACGACTACCAACCGTCAAAGGACTGAGTTGAACACGATTTACGGATCAAATTGCAGTTGTGGAAAGACTCTGAAGAACACAAGGGGGCTGAAGATCCATATGGCAAAGATGGGGTGCAGACCAAATCAACGGCTGGCACAACGCACAGGGCAACCTGGTGAGACGGAGGAGGTGGTGGTCCAGGACTCAGACCAAAGTGACCACAGCGTCCAAGTGCCAGACAGCGAGGAAGTCGACCAGCAGGCTCAAGAGGATCACAACCAGGCGATGCCAGAGCCCAGTATTGATACAAAATCTGAAGAACGGAAGCAGAAAATCAGGTGGCCACCTAATAACAACAAAGCAGATTGGTAACAATTTGATTTTGATGTAGATTCAATCTTGAACACATCATTGGCTGGAGGAATAGACAAAAAGGTGGAGGCCATGGCCACAATTATGTACAATGTGGGAAAGGAGAGATTCGGTTTGGAAGAGATCCGCAATCAACTGGGCACAGAAATAGACGACAACAGGAAAGAGCATCGATAAGGAGAGATTTGAGGCAGTTGTCAAAGAGATACAGAGTCGCACCCGAAGAGGAAAGAGCAGCTTTGGCGGAGCTAAGACAAGGCATGAGAGAACGACTGAAGATACTGAACAGGGCAGAAAGGAGCAGGAAGAGAAGAAAAGAAAGGGCCAGAGCAAGAGCAAGGTTTACAGCAAACCCATTTCAATTTACATCAAAGCTGTTAGGGAAGAAAAGCTCAGGAAAGCTGCTGGCTGAGAAACAGAAGTGGAACAACATCTAAAAGAAGTCCACAGTGAGGAGAAGAGGGATGAAGAACTGCCTGAGCAACCCAAACTCATGCAAGTATGTGAACCAGAACACATCTTCGATGAAAGCGAACCTACGGCCAAAGAGGTGAGATATGTCATCCGGAAAGCAAGAGCAGCATCAGCGCCAGGACCAAATGGTATTCCATATCATGTTTATAAGAACTGCCCAAGGATGACAAGACGTCTATGGAAACATATCCGGGTCATTTGGAGAAGAGGTCGCCTGGCAGACAGCTGGAATCAGGCAGAGGGCTGCTACATCCCCAAGGAGGAGAATTCCAAGAACCTGTCGCAGTTCCGAACTATATCACTCTTGAACGTAGAAGGGAAGATCTTGCTCTCAGTAATGGCTAACCGCATGACAAGATACATGTTGGACAACAACTATGTGGACATAGCAGTGCAGAAAGGGGGAGTCCCAGGTGTATCAGGCTGCATTGAGCACGCAAGCGTTCTCACTAAAATTATTAGGGAGGCCAGAGAAGGAAAAGGGGAGTTAGCTGTTATTTGGTTAGATCTTGCTAATGCCTATGGATCGATGCCACACAAACTTGTGCAGCTAACCTTGGAGAAGTATCATGTTCCAGCAAAGACAAGAACTCTATTAGAGGAATATTTCAACAGACTAGAGTTGAGATTCTCCATTGGAGATTACACAACCTCATGGCAACGACTAGAAGTTGGCATAGTCACTGGCTGTACAATCTCAGTCATACTATTCGCAGCAGCTATGAACCTACTGGTGAAATCAGCAGAGAAAATGAGTAGAGGCCCATGGATGAGAGCAGGCATACGTCAACCATCAGTGCGTGCATTCATGGATGATATGACAATCAGTACTAAGACTGCAGTTGAAGCAGGATGGACACTCAAAGAAATAGAAGAGCTTATCAGTTGGTCTAGGATGAAAATCAAACCATCAAAGTCTAAAAGTCTTGTGCCGAAGAAAGGAAGGGTGACAAACTACGACTTCCAGCTTGGACGGGAGATAATTCCATCAGTCTCAGAGAAGCCAGTGAAATGCCTGGGGAAGTATTTTGATAACACACTGAGGGACACCAAAAACACAACCAACACTGTAGAACAACTTCAACAGTGGATGGACGCAATAGACAAAAGTGGACTGCCAGGAAAATACAAAACCTGGATATACCAGCATGGAGTACTCCCCCGGATTTTGTGGCCTTTGCAGGTGTACGATGTACCAATGTCCCGGGTAGAGGCTATGGAGCGCCTGACTACAAAATTCCTTCGCCGATGGCTAGCAATACCACAGTGCTTTAGTAGCGTGGGACTCTACAGTGTAGGGACTAAACTACAATTACCGCTATCATCTCTTGTCGAAGAATACAAGGTTACCAAAGTGCGACAACATCTAACACTTAGAGACAGTAAAGATGAGAAGGTGCGCGGAGCCAAGGTGAATCTAGAAGCAGGCAGGAAGTGGTCTGTTCAAGACACGGTCCTGGAAGCAGAGTTACGCCTGAAGCAAGCAGACATTGTGGGAAATGTAGCAGTCGGAAGACTAGGCCTGGGAACAATTACATCAACCAGATGGGGAACAGCAGGCAAAGGAGTGCAAAGGAAGCTAATGCAAAAGGAAGTCCGGGTGATGGAGGAAGACTCAAGAATGGTTAAAGCAGTAGGCATGAAGAAACAAGGAAGCTGGGTGAATTGGGAAGCACTAAGGCAGAGGAAAGTGACCTGGAATGACATATGGTCGATGGAGCCAAACAGATTGCAGTTTCTCCTAAGATCAGTATATGATGTGCTACCAAGCCCAACAAATTTGGCAGTATGGGGCTTATCTGATGACCCAAATTGCAAACTTTGTGGAAAACCAGCAAATTTGGAGCATATATTGTCATCATGCTCCGTAGCATTGTTTGAAGACCGGTATACATGGCGGCATGACCAGATACTTTCGGTGCTTGCAGACTCTCTCGAAAAAGCCAGGAAGAGACCACCACCAAAAGACAAGCGGCTCAAGTTCATCAACTTTGTAAGAGCAGGAGAGAGGGAGAAGATAGGCAGCACTGGGGAGGGTAGAGGACTTCTTGGCACGGCAGGAGACTGGCAAATGCGAGCTGACCTGAAAACCAGAATGCAATTCCCAACGGAAGTAGCATCCACCAACAAGCGACCTGACATAGTGATCTGGTCTTTGGCAAGTAGGCAGGTCATTATAGTGGAGCTGACAGTTCCTTGGGAGGAGAGAATGGAAGACGCATATGAGCGGAAAATGGGAAAATATCAGGAGCTTGTGGCAGATTGTCAGGAGAGAGGGTGGAGAGTATGATGTTTCCCAGTGGAGGTTGGCACGCGGGGCTTTGTTTGACAATCCTTGTGGCGAGCCCTGAGAGTCATCGGAGTTATCGGGTTGGAGAGAAGACTGCTCATAGGGCGACTAAGCAGAGAGGTAGAAATAGCATCGCTATGGTTGTGGAGAAGAAGAGAGGGACAGTGGGGAAGACAGTGAGAGACAATTGTGATTGTTATACTTTCATGTTAAATACTGAAATCTGATTGTCTAAGACGCAGTTCATAATCTTTTCTATTACCCTCAGCGTTAGCAACGCACTTAGCAACGGGTAACATTATATAAATAGTGCCTGTTTGGGAGGGTAACAGTTGAAATTGACACCCCGAGAAAACCATTGTCAACCGACGCGAAGCGGAGGTTGACAATGGTTTTCGAGGGGTGTCAATTTCAACTGTTATCCTCCCAAACAGGCACTATTTATTTTGTTATACTGAATGTCTTTTTTAAAATTTTTAAGAAAATTTTACTGCTTTTATATAGGAATAACGTGAATTCTACAGCGAACCGTACGCGCATAATTTTCGCGCATGTAACATTTTTTAATGTTACCCGTTGCCAAGTGCGTTGCTAACGCTGAGGGTAATAGTAAATATTATTAACTGCGTCTTAACCAATCAGATTTCAGTATTTAACATGAAAGTATAACAATAAAAAATGTTACATGCGCGAAAATTATGCGCGTACGGTTCGCTGTAGAATTCACGTTATCCCTATATAAAAGCAGTAAACTTTTCTTAAAAATTAAGACATTCAGTATAACAAAATAAATAGTGCCTGTTTGGGAGGATAACAGTTGAAATTGACACCCCGAGAAAACCATTGTCAACCGACGCGAAGCGAGGTTGACAATGGTTTTCTTGGGGTGTCAATTTCAACTGTTACCCTCCCAAACAGGCAATATTTATATAATGTAAGATCAGTTCATAGGCGGATAGCTGGATGGTCCCGGGCTGGGAGCTGATCACCCCAGTCGGCGCACCTCTGGAGGTTGTAGTAGACAGCGCCGAAACAACCGAGGAAGGAGGATCCACCTGATGACGGGATCATCACGCATCTATACCACCAGGATGTTTACAGGTACTATATTCAATTTTGAATATTTTAACAAACGATAAGAAAAAATAAATAAATTCTAAAGTTTTGGTGGTATCGAATCCACAACCTAAAAGCCCTAGCTCTATAACCGAATGTCTGGTGCTCTAGATAACCACTGAGCCATTTCAGTCACAACAAGCATCGTTGTTAAATGCTAAATGCAACTTCAACTACGAATTTACGGACTTGTAGTATTTCTCTAAAACGTTAAATTGTTGGGATACAAATTGACATTTTTAAAGTATAGTGGGTCATCTCTCCATGTTTTTGTTGATTGAAATCGGTTTGATTTCTTTAAACCTTAAATAGACTATGAAAAAAAATATGGAGCCCAGACCCACTCTTTAAAAGAAAAGGCATTGAAGTTCTAAAAATGACACTATTTTGAGGTTTTGACACGCATACGCCAGTTTAAATCAACCTATTCTAAATATTTAACATATTTAAAGGTTATAAATCGATGTTATGGTAAATATACATTGTTTTCAATAATTTAGAAAGAAATTATGAGATTTGTTCATATTTTAATTTTATAATATCTAATCTATCCCCATATATGCAGTTTACACGCTTTATTCACTCATCTTCTTTCTTGATATGTGTTTTTACCAAAACTTTTTAAAAATACACCTGCATAATGCAATAAATAAATCGGACTCGGAATTCATGGTGCATGTGTTGACACTTTACCATGGGGATAACAATAAAAAAGAAACTGTCATGAGGCTCCATAGAGGAGAGGGCGTGCCGGAATGTTGTTTTAATTAAAACAGATCCACCTTTTTAATTTAATGCTTGATATTGGGGATTAAAGCCTGTTGAAATGTTTTCGTCCAACACACCAGCTCCAAAAACAGGTAGATATATAAACATGTATATATATATGCAGATTTTGTCAAGTTTTACGTAAGTTTTATTTCCCCTACATTAAGTAAATGTACATAAATACCTTTTTCACACCTTTTAGATGATTACATACATTAATATCAGTGAAGGAGACGCGATTTTTATTGATTGTAATGGTTTTGAGATATTAAAATAATCGAAGTAATTACTAAAGGATATGTTCAATCTGTGAGAGAAAGAACTCATAGAGGCCCGAAGGGCCGAGATAAGTTTCTATCAAAATGGATTAGCTTGATGCTAATATACGAATTATAAAACATTACCTTCTTTGTATTAAGAATGGACAGTAACACCTGCAATGCTGATGAATACATATTTTTTTTTTTAATTTTGTCAATTGATCAATAAAACCAGTCTTGCGTAGAACTTTCTGCATGCGTGTTGTTTACTTAATGGACATTTGTAGGTACCGGTGTATGTGCAAGAGGTCTGTAAAGCTGAGCTGTGAAAATTTCATATTCATTCACCATTAATTTAACAATGGTGGCCGGGAATGCTGTGCCAAATTTTGAAATGACTTACAATAAATTATTTGATGAAATTATTAATTAAGCCAACAAAAACAAAGAATGCAACTGACAGGCTCAGATGCAGAAATTTTCCAGGGGTGTGGATGAGTCTGACGGTCAAGGTGTTTTATGAACTTTTTCCAAGGAAAATGTAGTCTGGATGATCAGATATTTAGCTCTTAGATATGTATATGAAGAATGTGATTTTCATAAAGTGCAGTGAAATATGTCTCAATCAACGTTTCGACCACATTAATCAACAAAAATGAGCTAACATAGTTTCACAGTTGATAGATTTGCTTTATTGGCTATTAGCTATACATGTAGTTTACGAACCGCAAGTCATAGTTTACTATTAGTTTTCGTCAGTAAAACTATATTTAACGGTTTTAAATTATAGTTATGAATTATAATCTTAGTTTAACTGTCTCCAAATAACGTTAACAATAGATTTTGCTGATAAATGAAGATTTACATCTGTAAACTATAATTTACATTTGTTAACTATAGTTAAGAGTTGTTAGTCATGTAGTTTCACAGTCGTGAAACTATATTTATCACATACACTATGTTTTAGAATCGCAAATGGTTGTTATCAAATTGTTTAACACTTCTGAAACATATAGATGATCGCGTTAAATATGGTTTGTAGATGTAAAATATAAATTAATGTCATTAACTGTAGTTTTCTGATCATAAACTGTAGTTTACAACCGTTAAATAAACCTAGTTTTTCGACTGTGAAACAATATTTGGCTTATTGTTGTGAATTGACGTGCCGTACATTTTTTTTTTATTCCGGTCATGTTTATGACGAACCATTTGTGGTAATAATTTGCAATATCTGAGAAGAAATTGATTACTCATAATAAACGGTAATAAATACATGTATAGAGCTCCCCCCCCCCCCCCCCCCCAGAAAGTCTTAACTTAATTTTAGAGAGGGGGGGGGGGTCAAGGAGTGGAAATTTATTGCCCCCTCCGTCCCCAAACACCATAGGTTTGAAGTTTATGAATACCGTTAGAATTAACGATCTTTAACATTCTAACTCTCTACTTCTAAATATCAAGCGGGATCCCGGGCGAAATAATATACTGATTAGAAATGCAAATGAAAATTTTGAATTTGATTGACGGGGTTTTAAATCAGGGGTAAGTGGGTACCATAATCGATTATGTAGTAAAGACGTATGTTTATAGTTAGTTTAAAATATTTCCGGATGTTGAACATATGCTATTCATTACTTTATCGTATATCGAGTGCGCTATTGTGGAATACACAGAAAATTTTACGCACAGTAATGAATATTGCAAATAAAGAGATGAATAAGATTTAAAAAAAGACAATTAAGGATGACGTTTACTCAGAATGAAAAAAAATTCCACCGATGATAATGAAAAACCAACTATTGTGTGTTATAGACCTTACACGGAAGTGTTATTCTTCACTTTCAAAAAAGTAGGTCAATGACCTACTTTTTGAGTTAATGGCCATTGAATATTTTTTGAAAATTTAAGAAAAATCCATAAAAAAATTACACTATAATTGAGATTTTCTTAATTGTGAAAATAATACAAATTGCTTAACTCTTTAACAAATGAAATACAGTTTATGAATGGTAGTGACATTAAATGGATACAAAGCATTAAAGCTATACACGCTATAATTTGCGTCAATTTTGAATAAAGGGGAAAATGTATGTGTTTGATTACTAATAAAAGTTACCTTTATGCTGTTAATTATAATGCTCAATTCGAACACGTAACAAATATATCAAATATTAAACAATAAAAAATATTTATTTTCCTGCCAGGAAAGTAATGCCTCCTCGTGAATATCAATCTATCACGTGATATCGACAGCTAAATTTAGTCTATCATACCAAAACTGGTGAAGGGTCAACATCATAATTGTGATAGTTTCACAAAGGAAAGGATATTTTCAGTAAAGCATAAATTTGTCTGATATACGAGTAGATATGAATACTTCCTTTTAAAAAATGACGTAGACCTGTGTTTTTCCCCTATGTGCTATTTATAGATCCTAGAAGTGTTAATGCAGAAGTAAAGGTATCGTGAATGACAAACGTATTTTACTCATTATACATGTATGTATTTCAAATTAACAACTGTTAAGCATATTAAAAATCAAGTTGGATATTTAATTAGGCAAACAATACGACCACTTAGTTCTCCGCGGACATGCGCAATGAGGTCGGTTTCGATCTTCCTTCATCAAGTATATTTTTCTGGCAGGAAAATTAGCAATTAAAAATCTATATCTTTGTAACGAGATGGAATTCACCATTGTCACGGTGGCGGACCACGTGATACGCGTATGATCAATTCCACGTAAAAATGGCGATTTTGAGTTGCACCTGAGGGAAAAATTGAACGGTAAGTAACACTTTCCTGTACGTTTTTAAACGTTTTACCTTCACCAAAGTGTAATAATTTTAGCAATGGATACTTTGTTATTCTCAGAATATCGTAGTTTTGCGCGTACTGCTAGAACATTCGTGCACAATCTCCGGCTCGATCAACATTTCACGGGATAGTATCCACGATCATAACCTGATTGACAATTTATTTCCAATTAATCGTATTCAAGGTGTTTAATAACGTGAAAAGTACACATACTTTATCCTCTTTGGAGTGGAGATGCTCAATATATTTAGAATTTGAATGCATGATATGAAAAACACGTACAAAGTTAGTTTGTTTAATATGATAGGTAACCACGATACGAAATAGTAAAGATCAGTTCCACGGTCGATTTAAAATAATGAACGTTTTTCTTTTTCAGACCCTGAAATAAGAAAGAAGTCAAACCTATCATTAAATAGACCTAAAAGGGGCAGTGGCGGACATACGCATGTTAGTTGTGGGAAGCAATTATAGTTTCCTGTATAAATGCAAAAACATGGCTGTATTCTTTTTGTCATGGAGGTACTTTCAATGTTAGAGCAATTTTGCAGTATGGTTGGGGAAATATTTTTCTCTGAGCTGACCATGAATGATATGAGAGGACAGGGAACAGTTTCTTGTCAAGAGTTTGGCCAATTCATCGGAAATACAGTAGTACAAGTTCAGATACGATTAGATCCAGAAAGGTAAGCTTGAAATATCAATATCGATTATCCTAAGAGTAACATTTTATTTTTCGGTGACACAATACGCACTTGTGTTTTATCTTTTTGAATAATTTATCTAGCATACCTTTCAGGAAATATTCTTATCGTACTAAGCGGGATATAGTCTACAATTTGGTTGAAATACTGACTCTGTAGATCAGATGGAAAGCATTCAAGACCCCAGTAGAAACAATTTGCATGAAATGCCAACAGATATTACATTCAGGTAGGTATCTCAGTTATCACAGATTCTAAAAGTCATAGTTTTTTGCAATAATCAATTTGATATTGAGACCATTTTCTTCAAGATTCACCGTATTTTTTAAATGAAAAACCGTTGTTATTTTATCTCATTTATAATAACAGTCTAATAGTGTCATATCTTAAATTAAACTTCAGGTTTCTTTTTTTAAAATTTTATAAATAGTTTCACTTTGATTTCAGAGATCATCATTTTTATACACAACTTCGGAAACGCGTTTTTGGAAAGAGTAAGGAACAGTTCTGAGAGCGAAATTCGTTACAGAAGGGATCTCTGGGTGTTCGCTGGGGAAAAGCACGTTGTGATAAACCAAACATCTTACCGACTGTCAAAATGGGATTATTGTAATTTCATGTTGCATGTATAAAATTGCACAAATTCATCTATTGTAAAATATGAGTCTATAATAAATTGCTACAAACTTTATTGTAGAATACCATTGAAAATTTCAAACAGAACAGGTAAAATCTGTATGTAAATACTGTAGTTTCCTTATTTTACGCGAGTACTTAATTCCGCGATTCTACGGTTTAGCATCAAATCGTGAGTATGTAAAATCGCGAATGCGGAATTTTTTCATATTCCAAATAGTTTACATCTGTACAAAAATTAAAGAGAGATTTTAAAATCCGCAAGATGTGCTTATCGCGATTTTACGCGGATATTAATTTCTCGCGTTTAATTAGGAATTTACAGTAAACAAATCTAATTGCAAGTTATAACAAAAGTTTACATCTCCATTTATTTTAATGAAGAGCTTATATTCCGATCAATAAAAGAACAAAATGTCAAAATCGGACAAATTTGCACATTCTTTTATGTTGATATAGGTTTGTTTGATGCCTAAACGATCTACCAAAAGGGCATCTGTGAATTTTTTCGCCAGTATGGGTTGTCATATGATCCTTATGCTCTTGGTTTTTTTTTTGGCCACAGCCAACAAATATTACATGTAAACTGGGGGTCTCCATGGCTTTTCATGTGTCGATTCAAATCTGCTTTTATTCAAACTTTTCCACAGTAATCTCATGCAAATGTTTTTTCTTCATCATGCACTGCACATCTGTGAAGTTTAAAAGAAAACACACATTACGATAGAAAATGATAGATATAAACGTTTAATATTCATCCATAAATTATTATGAATGTCCCAAGCGACATTCAGTAGGATAGCAACGCCAGCGCTGTGCCCACACCTAACCTCTCATGCTAGAACTAAATTTCTCTCTCTCTCTCTCTCTCTCTCTCTCTCTCTCTCTCTCTCTCTCTCTCTCTCTCATAAACAAGAGAACAAACTGACGACTCTGTAACAAAAACACACTTACTTCATAATAAAAATTAGATTTACATAGTTGTACACATTATTTCAATGTTTTAAGTCAAATATCGGCACAAAATATTCTTATCTATGTCTTCTAAGATTAGCTTTGCTGTAAAACCTCTTGGAGCAACACATGTGTGGTGCCTTCCCTACATGTCCCTTTTCATGATCATGTTAAGCAGATCTACTCTTGAATTCTTTTCCAAAAACTTGCAGAGTCAATTATCCATTGTAACCTTCAAAATATATAAACAAGCACAATTCTGACATATATTTTAAATCGGTCGTGGAACTGATCTTTACTATTTCGTATCGTGGTTACCTATCATATTAAACAAACTAACTTTGTACGTGTTTTTCATATCATGCATTTAAATTCTAAATATATTGAGCATCTCCACTCCAAAGAGGATAAAGTATGTGTACTTTTCACGTTATTAAACACCTTGAATACGATTGAATTGGAAATAAATTGTCAATCAGGTTATGATCGTGGATACTATCCCGTGAAATGTTGATCGAGCCGGAGATTGTGCACGAATGTTCTAGCAGTACGCGCAAAACTACGATATTCTGAGAATAACAAAGTATCTATTGCTGAAATTATTACACTTTGGTGAAGGTAAAACGATTAAAAACGTACAGGAAAGTGTTACTTACCGTTCAAATTTTCCCTCAGGTGCAACTCAAAATCGCCATTTTTACGTGGAATTGATCATACGCGTATCACGTGGTCCGCCACCGTGATTGTAATTTACAGATAAAGGATAACTTTTATAAGTAGACAAACACGTGCGTTTTCTACGAAAGCCGAATAGGGCCACATAAAAAAATATTTTTATCTCGTAATTACGAGAAAAGATCTCGTTATTACGAGTAAATTATCTCGTTATTACGAGAAAAGATCTCGTAATAACCAGAAAAGATCTCGTTATTACGAGTAAATTATCTCGTTATTACGAGAAAAGATCTCGTTATTACGAGTAAATTATCTCGTAATTACGAGAAAAGATCTCGTTATTACGAGTTAATTATCTCGTAATTACGAGAAAAGATCTATTTAAAATATCAAATTTTTTTAAGCCCTTCTAATATAAAAGATAAAAAAAAAAAACCAGTTTACAATTACTTGCAGTAAAACGACAAGTTATATTAAAACAACTGACGCTTGATGTTTTATTAGTAACATCGTAATACCCTGAAAATTAAAAACCCCGAAGCATGTAATATAAATCGAAAATTATCTTTATTAATGTTTTCGAGGAATTACAACTTCGTTTAATTCAATGTAAATTCAAACCATTTTTAAAAATCGAATATCGCACATATGCAAGAAATTAATTTTAAAAAAATGTCTCCTGCAAGAAAAAGTTGAAGGGGGGGGTAGCCCCCTGCCCCCCCCTGCCCCCCCCCCTTCCTCTACGTGCCTGTTGCACAAACGGAAGGACAGAAGATATGCGACGTGATAAGATAAACATATTTAATATAAAATTTCTTCAAACGGTCTCAAAACATTTTCAGTTATAAATTCAGAACACAGAGTTATGCATATATCTTGTCAGGCCTTAATTGTAATTTATTAACCAAAATTAATTCTATGTATTCCATTTCACAATACAATTTTCAGCACTGTCTATATCTAAGCAATAAAATGCTTTGTATGGTGATCTTTAAAGGTGGTATGATATGAAGGTGGCGAAATTGCTGGAAAAAATTTACAAAACCCGCTTTATCGGGTTATGTAAATTTTATTTTCTCCCTCAATTTATCGAAATATAAAACATATCTTTTTAGGATTGGTGTGTTCGCTACGAATCGCATTTAATATTCATTCAACATACACATAAACGACAACACAAAAAGAACAGTTCTTTATTAGTTAATCTCAAAAAACATGTTTGGGTCAAGACGGGTAGGGAAAACCAAAGACACAACCTGTACTGCTTTGTGACGAACGTCGCATTAATCGAATATTTCCCGACAAATCTATTTACACTCAGCGCGAAAGCGCTCGTGCAGGAAATAACTAGTTTTGTACTAAACCAGATAATATGGACACTATGATATAAATTCCTTGCATGTTAACATAATTATCAGTCATGTTGAAATAAATATCTTGCATGTTAACATATTAATTTGCATGTTCACATAAGTAAGTCGCATGGCAACATAAATAAGTCGCACGTTGACAAAATTATGTTGCATCTTGCATCTATGGTGTCTGATACGTACGGAAACGTATAACCGCCTCTTGATGTTGTGTTAAAGCTCTAAACGGCAAATTAAAATTAGTGTCATCTTCCTATAAAATGTATATATTATCAAAATTATGTCGACTTGTACAAAGAAAAAACATACAAATCGAAATATTTTGGATGATTTAACCGCTCATTTCAAGCTTTGTTGACTTTGATTAAGTCAACATATTATTTTGCGTAATAATTTTGTCGCATTTATATATAAATGCGTGGAAATTTTCTCGCTATCTTTTATATTGAAAATGTATTATGTTGAAATTGTATAATTTGTGGAGCTTTCGCGTCCATGTTTTGATGACTTCTTGTCTGTTTACAAGGAATGCCAACTTAAGTATGTCTAATTAATGTCAATTATAAACACAATAATGTAAAGCAGTAAACGTAATAGCTAACTGCAAAGCTCTATAAGCGTGAGAAACAGGAGCGTGGCACATTCTTTAGTAATAAAAAAACAACAGCTTTAAAGTGTAAATAAACGAGTGCAAAGATAAAACAAATATGATACAACAAAGATTTAAACAGGGTTTTTTTTATTATTTCAGTAAATACTTTAATCAATACATGATTTTAGTTAAACTAAATTTGTAATACAAAACGAAGAAACTTTTTGTAGATTTTAATTAGGTTTCAAATAATTCATGTATAAATGTATACATGAAGAGTTTTATATATACCCAATTAATGATGATTCTACATAATTCGAAGTGCTTTTGAAAGATTTAATATAAAATTACTGAGAAAAATATGCATTTCCGAATGCTCTACATACTTCTTAAAGTTCAATTTTAAAGTAAAAAAAAAAGAAAGACTAAACCCTAAACCTTTAAGTTGTGAACCTTAATGGCTGAGATTATTTGATGGTAACGAAAAAGGATATAACAAATCCCAAAGAATGCAGTTTTTGAAATGTTAAATGAATAGTACCTGAAATAAAAAATGTTTTTTTAAACTAAAATAAGTTAAATTCAGTCTGTATATATGGTCTTAACCAGAGCTTAAACTCTAAAGCATCTAGGTAGTTTACCATCCCTTCACCATATCATGACATTCTATCGGTAAACTAATTATTCTAGTCGTTCAAATTTTAGTGAAAATTCCTCTCTAACTTAGATAAGTCGCCAAGGGGAATTCGCCAAACACAATTATGTTGCAATAAATTATACGACATTTAATTTTGGCGGCATAGTTTTTACACATTATTTTAGTGCGACATTGCGGAATTCAACTTCAACAGATTAAAGTGCTTAAGACGTCAAAAACATGTCGAAATGGTGTCACTAAATAAATTTTGTTGTCATAAATAAATAGCTAAACCTTAAAAAAAATCATATATGACAATGTATTTATGTGAATATATCGCGTTCTAACGCAACAATGAGAGGCGGTTAAATACGGAAACGTTTAACCGCATCAATATATACATTTTATAGGAAGATGACACTAATTTTAATTTGCCGTTTAGAGCTTAAACACAACATCAAGAGGCGGTTATACGTTTCCGTAGTTAAACTTAAAAGATGACTATGCCGACTTGTCAGATCATTATGTCCACTTGTCAGAAAATATTATTTCAACTGGATGGCACAAATTTGGCGTGGAAAGATTATAGTGTTAAAGAAGTGACAAGTCAACATAATTATCTGACAAGTCGACATCAAGATCTGACAAGTCGACATAATTATCTGATAAGTGGTGGCATATCAGTCAACACATGAAAAAATTTCAAAGTGCGTTGATATCGTTACTATTAACACCCTTAGAAAAAAATGTTCAGGGTTTAGTCAACATAATATTTATGGAATAAGGAATCATTCTTTGAGTATTATGAGGTGATAATTTCGGTCGGGGCGTGGTTAAATCCAATATTTTAATTATAAGTTCATTTATTTTCACCCATAACATATAATGTTACATGGAGTGCAGAAAAATCATATAAAAAGTATAAGAAAAGCAGGATTTACAAAAGAGAAACAGAAAAAAGTAGATTAAGTTTTTATGGTTGTTACGTAGGATGATCGACCAAATCAAATATTTTTTTCTAATTAAGGTACACATTTTCATAAGAATTACACGACTTGAAGATGACATAAGTGCTCTAATTTTAAGGTCTTTGGGTTTTTAAGAAAATAATTACTAAACAATTTTTTCCTACATGTAACAATGCACTACATTCTAAAACATAATGAAATCCATCGCCAATTTGATTGGTTTCACATAAGCCGCATGCACTTGCGGTCTTCTTCCAATTTCCATAAAGAGGTGATGGTTTGTAGTTCTATATTTAACAAATAAGTTTCTTAATTTTCGTGGTTGTAGTTTAAATAGTTTTCACAACAAAAATTAAATTTAAAAATACGATATAAAGCACCCTTTGACGAGCTATCTAGTTCACTATTCCATTTTGTGGACAAATTTATCTTTAAGATTTTTTTGACAATATTTTCTTACCATTTTACGTTAACAGGATTTTGCTGGTGCCATACAAAGGATAAGCTACAGCTATCAAGAATGCATTTTATACAAACTAGCCACTTACTATGAATTTCACCTCTAGTGTAACAATTGTAAAGATACATATAAATAGTTTTACATAACTTATTCTGCTGGCATAAAATCATCTTTGCCCAAAATCCAATCATTCTCGTATAAATTGTTATATATAATGGAAAACGACCTGTCTCCCCTGGAGGTACTACTTTTCAAGTTAAGTATGTGTTTAAGATTCAATATTTTCGTAACCCTACATTTCACAAGAGTATAGTAAAACTGGCAAAATAACCTTGTCAAATAGGTCTAATTGAATATCAAAGGACATGTCAAAAATTCTAATTTTTCTAATTATATCATACAAAGCTTTTTGGAATTGAGTACACAAGTGTTTCTTGGCTTTACAAAAAGAGCCAGATCGGGAAAATGATATTCCTAGGTAGTTATACACTTTAACTACTTCTAATTTATCATTATTGTTCATAAATGAGCATTTAGGAGCAGGTCCTTTGGAGAATATCATTACTTTGGGGGTTTTTTCACATTAACTGTAAGTTTCCAGTATTTACAATATATACAAAATTCGTCCAGCGCGTAAATCTTGGGCTGACTCTGTTAGTATGACAGTGTCGTTATCATAAAATAAAATAAAAAGTTTACTGTAAACAAGCAATTCTTCTATATCGTTTGTGATACTACTTAAAGGGCATTAAACACGATTTGACTTAAAATTTTCAAATTTATTTTTCCATTTTCAATGTTTATAACGATAATATGTCAAAATTTGAAAGTCAAATATCGTTATAGGCAAGATACGGAGTTAATAATTCTTTGTTTTGTAAACAAAGCTCGAATATTGTCATTTTCGGGAGTTGATTTTAATCAACTCTCCTATGCACTTACTCGAGCAAACCGAAAGTGAAACAGTGTTTGGACCTATGCACAAACCAATACCGCTGACAACACTTAGTTCTTCAAAATAATCGATGAATTCGATGCAATGTAAGTCGTATGTATTCCTCCGCTAGAATTCAATGTAGTCTCGTTTAACCAGACGCTCGGC